>NW_021703780.1:25503125-25723930 GCF_005190385.1 Monodon monoceros
GTCGGGGGGAGGAGGAGGAGCGGAGGGCGGGGGGTCGGGGGGAGGAGGAGGAGCCGGGGGTGGGGGGGAGTGGGGGGCGTGGGTCCGAGCCGAGGAGGAGCGGGGTGAGGGGTACGGTGGGGGGGGGAGGAGGAGGAGCGGGCGGTGGTGGGGCGGGGGGAGGAGGAGGAGCGGGTTGGTGGGCAGTTTGGGCTGCAGGGTGGGTGCGGGCTGCGGGTGGACACCTCTCGGACCACTGGCTTCCAGTGGCTTGGGGATGGGGGCGCTGTGGACGGGGCGAGGACCGTGGGTTCTTACCTGCCTCCGCTTGGAGGCTGAAGTTCAAGTTCGGTGAACATTAAGTCCCTCTCGAGGTGAACCAGGGAGGAGGGAAAGCGAGGCATTTTAGGTCAGTCTTTTCTGTTCATCGGTGGCACCTGCATTGCAAAGACGTAGTGCAGGTTTTCAAGTTTAATAAAACACCTTTTCCTTTAGAAACTGTGGGCGGCGGGGTATGGGGAGGGAAAGGAAACCTTTGGCAGAACGGAGGGATTTGAGAAAGGGGATCTGGGGACCAGCTTCTGTGAGAGAAGTTTCGAACCTAAATGGGAAAATAAAGTTCTTAAACTGTCTTCATCCATTTTTTTTTTTTTAAGGTGTGGGGCGGGGCCAGGTAGGAACCTTCATTTTCCTTTCTCTTTTCACCAACCAATTAGTAGAAAGCGGCTTATTAGCAGCTGCAGCAGAAGCACTTGCTTCGTATGTAGGCAATGGGATAGGGAGAAAATTAGCTGGAAACTCCCCTTCACCTCCATCTCTCCTCATAGGGTCTAGTGAGATCAGTCTGGGACTGCTCAGAGGAAGTTTAAATGATTTGTGAAAAGCCCTGACATCTAGGATAATAAGGAGGAAGCCCGGAGTTGTGAACACGTTAGGAGGAGGTATTGCGGAAGATGGGTCATGAAGACGTCTCACACCAAAGGAAATCATAAGGCAAAGAAAGCGGAAGAGAAACTCACGTTTCCTCTTGATCAGTGGAGGTTAGCTACATTGTCATTTCCAAGTGGAAGATGCCAAAAGTTTAGTGAGAGTAATTTTCCTGACAGTTGGGCAGGGCATATGCTATTACAGTGAGACTACAGTCAGCTCCAAGGTTGTGACAGTGACCAATAAACTCTTCCCCAGATAGAGTTTTAGGAAATATGTTTAATTACTTCATAAAAGGAATCATCTAAATCATTAAAGACTTAAGTGCCAGAATATTCAGTCCTGCCCAAGTCAAAAATTAACAGCAAGCGACTTTTCAGTTACAAACAGCTACATAGAAGAGGATGACTAAATACTGCATATTCCTTCTCCAAGCTGCTGATCCAATAACCAACATGAAATTTAGTATCTATGATGGCTATTTCACTTTATCCTCTGTGCCTATTGTAATTTCTTAAACATAATAAGGCTCAATAAATATTTGTGGAATGCACTGTTCAGTTAGTCATGTTTACCATATTATATTTATTAAGCTACCTGGAGACAAGCTCTGAGATGTAGAATTTCAGCCACCTTCTCAGCTGGCATCGTATGGGATCTGGACTTTGAAACGAACCTGAGGATGTTAGCGCAGCAAGGAACTTTAGGGTTAGGTGAGTTAACCTATTTGTTTTCACTTGAAAAACAGAGAGGGATGGTAACTTTCCTAAGACCACACAGCCTATAGAGCTAGGATACAAATGCATCATCTTCTGACTCCTAGTCCTGTCTAGGATGGACACTAGCTCTTAGAGAAAGAGGAGCCTAAAGGACACATAATATTATGGAAGTCGATTTTCATTAGGAGGAAAAGTATCAGGAAAGGCACTGCAGTGGTGTGAGCAGAAGTCCTTTGCAGCCTCTTAGCTCCAGCTCTAGGAGCTCATAAGGGCATTCCATGTGAGCTGGCAATGCCAGAACTCTCAGATCTAGAAATAGCCAGTGCTAATATTAAAGTCTGTTCTTCCTTGTGGTTGTTCATCCTGAAGGCTCTAAGGAATAATTCATCTGTCCTTTTTCTGCATTCCTGTGAAGCAGGCCCTTCTTCATAATAATGAAGTCAAAATCCAGAGTTAAAATTTTAACTAAAAGCCAGGAACCTGAGATTGAAAATGATCTTGTCTCTTTGTCCAAAAAAAGTACTATCTTTTCATGTGTTTTCTTGTGGGAGCACTGCATGATCAGGGCAAGTAAAACCTGTGAAATAGTCTGGTTTTTCAGGGCACTGTTTGATTTTAGTGTGTGGGAGGGGGCTTTCCATAGAATTTCACCAATGTGTTTGCTTGGAGAAGAGAGTCAGAAGGCCTGGTGAAATTTAAAGTCCTTTAGAAGGAGTCATTAAGGAGAGGAAGTCTGTGAAGAAAAGAAGACAGTCTGAAATCCCCACTAAGAACCTAGTTTTATTTGCTCTGAGCCATTTTATCCTGGCTCTTGTATTGCTGAGTCTGTAAGAAAATGGGCAGAGGATGCAGATGTGTGGTTTACACAGATGTAGTTACATTCACACCCTTAGCAGGTTCATAATGGCAGGCCTGATATTCATCAGCTAACTCAGCCTTGAGCTCCCTGGTGCCCACACCCACCTGGGGGAGAAGAATGTCACTGACCATCATGAGGAAAAGCATACACGCCCACACACCGCTGCTCAGCTCAGCTCAGCGATGGCCATAACTCCCAAGCACACTCGGTGATCCAGCTGGGGAGTGGCTGCATGGCTGCCACACTGTGGCTGACAGTGGGGAGGCTGACAGGTGGCTGCTCTGACCCAACTGAATCAAGCCATCCTCCATCCGTGGTCATCCACACCCTGCTTATAGAGCCACTGTATCCTACCTCCTTGGAAGAAGAGCCCCCAGGACCACACTGCCTCATCTTTGGCAGGACCTCTGAGTGTGTAGACTAAGCCCCACAGATGGAAGCAAGTCTTCCGGATGTCTCAGGAGACATTTTACTGCATCTGCAAAAAGCTGGTCCCCCAGCTTCAAATGGAGCCCGCCCACATGAAATTGTCGCTCTCTGTGCCGCAGAAAGCAGCTGTTGGACCGTATTGGCTGGCTTCCCTGGTGCCTCTGACCGTGTGGGTAGATCTAGGGCTTGTGTGTGCCTTCCATGACATCAGGGTTGCCATCTGTGCTACCTTTCGGCACCTCCAGAAAAGGTGGCTTGACCTAGGAGGTCATGGAGAGGTCCCGATGTGTGCTGGGGCTACTGGAAGCACACGTAAAAGAACTATCTGAACAGCTGTCGGTGCCTTTCAGTAATTCTTTTCTTTTTTTGCGGTACGCGGGCCTCTCACTGTTGTGGCCTCTCCGGTTGCGGAGCACAGGCTCCGGACGCGCAGGCTCAGCGGCCATGGCTCACGGGCCCAGCCGCTCCGTGGCATGTGGGATCTTCCCAGACGGGGGCATGAACCCGTGTCCCCTGCATCGGCAGGTGGACTCTCAACCACTGCGCCACCAGGGAAGCCCCTTTCAGTAATTCTTTATGTCGTGCTGGTCCTAGGACTGCAGCCCAGTAGTTCATTGGACGATGGGGCTGCCCGTTCTCCAGGTTGGGTTAACCTGAGGGATTACAGGGAGAGGTAGTTTCTGTGGCTGCCCTGCCCTTTCCAGCAGTTTTCAGAAGGCAGCCCTCCTCCCGGCCCACTGTCGCCCACCCAGTTGATGCTGAGCTGCAAGAGTGAGAGGCAAACCGCGGGCTGGAGTTCTGCAGAGCTGGACAGGAGCCTCGGCTTCCCCATCTTTAGAAATGGCGCTGGACAACCCCCAGACCCAGCTGTAATTTGATTTTGCTGTGTTTACCGCGTGCCCCTCCCCTTTTCCAGTTTTCTCCTTCCCTCACACAACGTCCTAGAAGTGAAAAACCTCACTGGAGGGTGGGTGTGTGTGGCAGGAGGGTGGGAAAGTGGCTGGTGGGGTGTGGGGAGGATTACAGGGTGAAGACTATACCACAGTGAGAAAGCTCTAGGAGTTAAAAAGTGTAACTTAAAAAGAGTTTTCTTACTCTTTTTACCTCCTTTAAGGTTTATCGGTTGGGAGCGGCGGTGGTATGGTAATAGGTGGTTTTTAATATTAACGATGAAAATAAGGCAGAGAAGGAAGCCTTTCTTTTGCTTAGGGGACACTGCTGAGATGCGGCAGGTGTTTATTTACTAATCTGGGGCTCAGAAGGAAGAAGAACAAGCCTAGGCCTGAGCTGTTTCAGGCTTGAGGTGAGAGGAAGGCTGGTCTTGGGGCCCCAGAACCCTAAACAGCTGGAATCAGTGACCAGTGAGGAAGGGTGGCGCTCAAAGCTTGGATCGGGAGAGTAGAAGCACACCTCAGGCCCATGTTTCACTTGCACCTGCCCTCTGCCGAAAGAATACTGCTGGGAACATAGTAGTTGGGGGTCTGTTGAGATTAAGGTAAGCTTTGGGTGGACCCTCAACTTGGACAAGTTCTGAACTGGGAAGCCCATCTCCTAGTACCCCAAGGTCCTGGAATCTCTCCAGGCCTCGACTTCTGTCTCTGTAACATGAGCGAGCCCCACTGAGATCAGGGAGCTCTGGCACCGCCCCACTTCCCGTGTGAAAATGATGTCACTGTGCTTGCTCACTGCAGACCCAGCAGCGTTCTTTGGAGCCTCAGAGAGTCTGGCTGATGATCAGAATCAGTTCCAGGTCCTGGGTGGAGCTGGGTGGCAGGAGAAGGAAAGAGGGAAGGGGCCCTGCTTCTCCTGTCCCTGCCATTCTCAACCTTCTGGAACCACAGAAGGCAGGTGCCTACCTAGAGGTCTGGTCATGACCTCAGTGAGGCCTGGGCTGAGGGGGGAGTTGAACAATGGAGCAGAGGTTGAGACAGTCAAAGGCACAGAAAGAGAGAAACTCTCCCATGGCTTTACCATCATTTGGTGATAGAGTATCACAGGTAACTGTCTTCGCTTCAGGGAGTTTGAAAATATCCACTAAAACACCTATCCCCATGGATTAGTAGTTGGAGGTGAGCAATATGCGTTATCTGTGTATTCTACTCTCTTTACTATATCACCCTAAATAAGACACCAAGGATGCTTTGAGACCTTAAGGCCTAAAATAGGCGGTATCTATGCTTACAAAGACTACAAAAATTCATACACAAAATGCTTACCATAATATCACACAATTAAGAATGTTCTGGACTTCCCTGGTGGCACAGTGGATAAGAATCCACCTGCCAATGCAGAGGACATGGGTTCGATCCCCGGTCCGGGAAGATCCCACATGTGCGAAGCAACTAAGCCCATGTGCCACAACTACTGAGCCCGCGCTCCACAGCCCGCATGTCACAACTACTGAGCCCGCATGCCACAACTATGGAAGCCCACACGCCTAGAGCCTGTGCTCGGCAACAAGAGAAGCTACTGCAATGAGAAGCCCATGCACTGCAATGAAGAGTAGCCCCCGCTCGCCACAACTAGAGAAAGCCCGCGTGCAGCAACGAAGACCCAACGCAGCCAAAAATAAATAAAAATTATATCTTTTAAGAAAAAAAGAAAAGAGAGAATGTTCCAGTGTAGGTTCAGGCAGTTAGTTATCACCCTCAGCCCATTCTGTCCTGAAGAATGGCTACTGCCTCCTGGGGCTGGGTGTAGGTGGACCATTTGGACCAGGACGACCATGTGGGAATTGTGCTGGTCTCAGTGGCCCTGCAGCCGGGCAGCTGATTCCCAGGCCAGTTCACTGGCCAGGCGCCTGTTCGCTGCCATATCAGTGGCAATCATGGCAACAACAGTCAGGTGGCACCTGAGGGTCAGGCTCTGGGCTGGAGCTGGCGCACTGGCTTACCTGTGCTCTAGGGGGCACTGTAGACACCCCAGGAGCTGAGGACGAAGTTTCTCTCTGAGGCTGGTTTCTGTCTGGAGACTGGTCCCCTCTGGACTTCTGTTGGAGGAGAGAGAGAAACACTAGCTGTTCTCCTTATCCCATTTTTTCCAAGCCCCAGTTTTAAGACTGGAAGGGATTACCATGATGCCCCATTATAAAGTACATTGAAGGCAAGAGTCAGTTATAAGCCGGTGGAAGGATCATTGTGCTGGGGTTCTAGTGTCAGCCTTAGCATTAATTTGTAGTGTCTGTCACCTTCTGCAAATTACTTTCCCCTGGCTTAGTTTTCTCATCTGTAAAATGTAAGAGTCAAAGATGGTCTCCCAGGGCTTCCCTGGTGGTGCAGTGGTTGAGAATCTGCCTGCTAATGCAGGGGACACAGGTTCGAGCCCTGGTTTGGGAGGATCCCACATGCCGCGGAGCAACTAGGCCCGTGAGCCACAACCACTGACCCTGCGCATCTGGAGCCTGTGCTCCGCAACAAGAGAGGCCGCGATAGTGAGAGGCCCGCACACTGCGATGAAGAGTGGTCCCCGCTTGCCGCAACTGGAGAAAGCCCTCGCACAGAAATGAAGACCCAACACAGCAAAAATAAATTAATAAACTCCTACCCCCAACATCTAAAAACAAAAGATGGTCTCCCAGTGTCCTTTCCAGCTTTAACAAGTAGGCTCCAACACCAGCAGTGAAACCATGCTTTCTTAAATTTTCAGGAGCTCCAGGTCCTTTGAGGGGATCTCAACCTGGGTTTTATCACTTGTGACTTCCCTCTCCACCCAGTCCCATGGCATTAGGGCTTTGGTAGAACACATTTGGCCACTTACCTGGCCCAGTTTCTTAGGCATCCTGGCTAACCTCCATCTCGGTTGTCTTGTTGGTCTGGGTACCAGCTGGGCTTTCAAGTTGGAGGTCACGGGCAGCTCCAACACTTCCATTTCTAGCTTAAACGGATGCTCTGTCTCCATCCTCCACCTCTGGTTCTGGTGCCTCTGCTGCTGCTGCTGCTGAGGAGAGCACCCTTCTGGCCCATCTTTCTGCTCATGACTTTGTTTTTCTTCGCTGGGTCAGCTGGTTGTGGTGGTCAAGATCCCATGGCCGGGTCTGCTCCCTGAGGTTGGCTGGGCTGGTGCACCCAATCCATCTCTTGATCTGCAGCACCCAATCCATCTCTTCATGGAAGGGGCAGTCCTGAGGGGCTGGCCCAGAGCACAGAATAGCCATGTGGGCCTTCTTGTAGGCACCCTGAGGGCCTTGAAGTTGATATGACAGTGGTGTGTATACGAGACATATTCCTGCACCGGAAGACACCCGGCCACATCTTCGTAGACTGAAGTGTTGAGTTGAATCATCTTCAGGCGCCTCTTGACGGCAGGCTCCTCCATGATGGCAAGCAGGTGTCAGCTCTCTGCTGGGGCCCAGTGGACCCCAGATGGATCGTGCTGTGGTGCCTGGGATGTCCTGCTGGCTCCTGGCCTGGGGGTGTGAGGGCTGAAGCCATCAGTGGAAGTCCTGGACTGGCCCTGTTAAAGAGAAGCAGCACCAGACACTTGTTGAAGGCATAAGACAGATTTTATTCAGACTACTGCAGTAGGGAAGCGAGACCCAAAATAAACTGGGCTCAACTCCAACTAAGACAAAGGTGGCTGAAGTTTTAAAAGGGAGAACAGAGGTAACTAAATGCAGCTATAGGGAAGTGAAAGTGGAGAACAAAAAGAGGCTAGGGAAAACTGTGGGAGCTAAAAAGGGGGCTATGGGGAAATGGAAAATTACAGAAGGGGGTGTGAATGGAAAATAACTGAAAACAGTTCGGCAACGTAGGTTGGGACTATATATATCTTGTGGTTTGGCAGCACTGTATTTTCTTGAGCAAAGACAGCAAGAGGCTGGGGTCCCCTTTAGGGACACAGCCTAGTGCAGGCAGAAGCCAGGCTAAAATCGGTCAGTTGCTGGCTGGCCAAGGAGGAAGCAGGTGGGGCCAGTCACCCTCCATCACACCGTTTGCACAAACATCTTTGTTGGAAAATCCCTTCAATGGAAATCAAACAGAACAGATCAGCTCCCGCAGCACAGCTGACAGAAATATCTTGCTGGGCCAGACTGCTGTCTCTGCTAAGATGCCTCCCACAGCTGTAAGCACCAGCTGACTCCTCTTGAAAAGAGAGGACTGTTAGGGCTGGCTTTGGAAGGCCAAGGCTGGGTGTGAGAAGGCTGTTGGGGGCTCCACACTTCAAGCGGGGACACAGGGGAGGAAGAGCATGAACCCTAGGTGTCAGGAACTGCCACATCGTTTTCTGCTAGCCTCTTGACCATGGCTCCCTGCCGTGGCTCCCACAGTAAGACAAGTCAGTTGCAGGATTCTGTGGTGCTTCTGGGGCCCCCCAAAAAGTTCCCATTTCCAGACTTTGTCCTTAGTCTGTCTCCCTTGTTTTCCTGACAAAGCTCCCCCAGAAGTTAGTTTGAGTGGCCCAGCTTAGGGCTGGAGGAAGAAAAGGCTTCAAGGTTTCAACTTTTTTTTTTTGCCACGCCTCGCTGCATGCAGGTTCTTAGTTCCCCGACTAGGGATCAAATAGAACCCCCTGCAGTGGAAGCGCGGAGTCCTAACCCTGACCGCCAGGGAAGTCCCCAAGGTTTCAATTTTTGAACGTCTCAGAGAGGACCCATGAAGGTGGTGAAGCAACAGGGAAAGGCTTGGAGGGCTTAAACGAGAGGCCAGGAGATAATTTATATAAAAGGTACTGTACGTATCTTTCGCTACCTGATTTTTTCACGCGGCATTCTCTTGATTAAACTTCTGTATTCCATTATAAGAATAAACCAATTCATTTCTTATTTATTCTATAATAGTTCTTATGCTTTCTATTTACCCAGCTTTTCTTTTTTTCCCCACCTCTTTTCCTGTCTTCTGTGTATCAACAGTGTTTTCTTTATTCCTCTTTTCCTTTTATTGCTTTGGCAGTGATAAATTTTATTTCAATTTTTCTAGTTTTACCCTTACATTTTTAACCTAACTGCTTTCAAAATGTCATTCTCCTTCCAAATAAATAAAGACCTTAAAATATTTAACTTCGATCAGCTCTAGCAATTTGCCATGTTACTATACCTAAAGTTGTGCTGTATAATATGGTAACCACTAGCTACATGTGGCTACTTAAATTTAAATTAATTGGTGTTAAGTAAAGTTAACAATTCAGTTCCTTGGTTACATAGCCACATTTTAAGTGCTCAGTAGCCACATGTGGCTAATGGCAACCAAACTGAAGTGAGCAGATATAGAATATTTACATCATTGTAGAAGGTCCTATTGGACAATGCTAGTTATTTCCTTCTAGTTTTTGCCCCCCTCCAAATTAGTCATTATTATCAGTATTGCTTTTTAATTTTTTGTTTTTTTAATGTATTTATTTTCAAAATTTTTATTGGAGTCTAGTTGATTTACAATGTTGTGTTAGTTTCAGGTGTACAGCAAAGTGAATCAGTTATACATATACATATATCCACTCTTTTAGATTCTTTTCCCATATAGGCCATTACAGAGTATCGAGTAGAGTTCCCTGTGCTATACAGTAAGTCCTTATTAGTTATCTATTTTATATATAGTAGTGTGTATATGTCAATCCCAATATCCCAATTTATCCCTCTCCCCAATACCCCCTGGTAACCATAAGCTTGTTTCCTACATCTGCAACTCTATTTTGTAGATAAGTTCATTTGTACCCTTATTGCTTTTTGGATTTGACTTATTTAGATTTGTATTGACTTCTTTAGATTTACTTTTATGTTTACCAGTTTCTTCGCTCACTGTTGTTTTTGCATCCCATTCCTTACTTCTGTATTCAATTTCTTTCTTCCTGAAATGTATCCTTTGGAAGTTGGCTGTGGGCTGAACTGTGTCCCTCCAAAATTCATATCTTGAAGCCCTTGTCCCCAGTTTGACTGTATTTAGAGATAGGGTCTTTAGGAGATAATTATGGTTAAATGAGGTCATATGGGTGAGGCCCTAATCCACTAGGACTTGTGGCCTTATGAGAAGTGTAAGACAGAGAGCTCTTTCTCTCTCTGCACATGCTCAAAGGAAAGGCTATGTGAGGACTCAGCAAGAAGGTGGACATGTGCAAGAAGGTGGACATGTGCAAGCCAGGAATAGAGCTCTCACCAGAAAGCAAACCCTTCCAGATCTTGATCTGGGACTTCCAGCCTCCAGAACTGTGAGAATAAATTTCTGTTGTTTAAGGCATCCAGCCAGTGGTATTTTGCCATGGCAGTCCTAGCAGACAAATACAGAGTCCATTCAACAAGGGCCCAAAGTGTTATTCTGAAAGTATTTTGCCTCTTTAGTAATAGTTTAACAAGGTATAGGGACTTCCCTGGTGGTGCAGTGGTTAAGAATCCACCTGCCAATGCAGGGGACACAGGTTTGAGCCCTGGTCTGGGAAGATCCCACATGCCGTGGAGCAACTAAGCCCATGAGCCATAACTACCGAACCTGCGCTCTAGAGCCCGCACACCTAGAGCCTGTGCTTCACAACAAGAGAAGCCACTACAATTAGAAGCCTGCGCACTGCAACAAAGAGTAGCCCCTGCTTGCTGCAACTAGAGAAAAGCCTGCGTGCAGCAACAAAGACACAATGCAGCCAAAAATAAATAAATTAATTTTAAAAAATTGTTTAACAAGGTATAGAATTCTAGGGTTTTTTTGGTTTTTTGTTTTTGGACCTTTGAAAATATTATTCCATTGTTTCTGGCCTTTGTTATTAAAGTTGAGAAATCTGCTGTCAGTCTAAAATGTTCCTCTTTTCTTTGGGATTGCTTTTAATATTTTCCCCATATTTCTGGGTTTCATTACAGTGTGTCTAAGTGAAGGTTTAATTTAATATTCCTTGCTTAGGATCCATTGTGATTTTTTAACCTGAGGATTCTTTGATCAATGTTGGAAAAATTTTAGCTATTATTTCCTTTGTTCTTCTCCATCTGAAATCCCCACTAGATATATTTGAACCTTTTCCTTCTATCATTCATTTCCCTTAACTTCTCTAATATTTTTCATTTTCCCCATTCTGCTGCATATGGCAATTTTCTTAGCTCCATCTTCTTGTTTACTATTTCTCTTTTTGATGTGTCTCTTCTTTTAACCAGTCTTGATTTATTCTTTCAGTAACTATACTGTTCAATTCTAAATGTTTGATTTGCTCAAACCTACCTTTCCTTCAGGGTCTTGTTGTCTCCTGAGTATTTCTTTACCTTTAAAAAAAATCTCTACTTAATATATTGATTTTAGAATATAACTGGATTTCTTTGGACTTCAGCTGTCTAGATTATAAAATGAGGCTTTAGACTAAATGACCTCTAAGTTGACTTCCTGCTCTGCAATTCTAGCATACACCCTGATATTCATTTATTTTTAATGAACATTGTTGGCACACTTTGCATTTCCATTAATGAAGGTGGCATTGGAAAGTGGCAGTGAATAAAGGATAATTATTTTAAAAGCCACCTTCCCCAGACCTCTAGGGCTCCAAGCCAACACCTTCCATTTTTCTCATATCCCCTTCCTGTATTAGCACAGAGAGAAACAGGTGGCTAACCAGATGAACACAGGCCAGGAAGAATATCCATCTGGGTTTGGTTTCAGATCAGAGATATTTTTTGGAGGCTTATCAAAGAATCCAATGAAAGGCTTGGGAAAGAAGTAAACACTAAACCTCTCACCTTCTCATAGATTTTTGTTTTGAGCATTGTAGCACTTAACATATAAAATTAGAGTGTTAATGGTTTTTTACACTCCTAAAACCAACAGAATAGTGCACGGCTGGAAAAAGGATAACTAACGCTAGTATTTCTTTTTATCTAAAGATTCCCACAACTGAGCTAGAAGAATGTAGGAAGGTACTGGAAGTGAACTGTGGGTATGAGTTGGGGGATGGGGCATGGAGGAGGCGATCTTAGTATATTTCTGTAAAGGGCAGATGAGTGATCAGAACAACCATTTTTGAAGCTTGTATACCAGGGTGCTTCACAAACAGCTTTCAAATTCTGCTCTTATGTTGTCGAATGTTCAGTGAGTAGAGGATGCAATGAGATTCAGTCTTTCCAAACCCTGGCCTCTGGTCTATCAAACTGATTCTAAATGCTGTGGACTGGAACTGTGGGTTTTTAGGCAAATGGCATGGAGCCAATTAAAAGTAATACTTAGCTTGCTTCAAAGAGCACCGGCCCTTCTCCTGCCCACTAGCTAACCACATGCAGTCATGGTGCTTTAATGATTTATTTTCTTTGTTTAGATTTTTAGAATAAACTTGCTTGAGGCATAATTTATATATATTTCACTTTACTGAGGTATGGTTTATATATACCTTGTTTTAAAATTCAACAAGATATAAATTTCCTTCCTTTTCCATACTGTCCTAGAAAACGTTGTGGAACTAAATGTCACTTGTATTCCTCTCCCAACTACTGGTGTTTTAAGGATACCTGCTTGTCTCTTAAGTTGGTTTTTCTGTGTCTTAACTGCAAAATAATTATTCACTCTAAATAAAGATCATTAGCAACTATATGCTTTTTGTAAGCCCTTGAGGCACTATGTGTGAGGCCTGTGTATGAGAATGTATTTACTCTACATATATGTAATTTCTCGCTCTCTCTCCCCGTCATTCCCACTTCCATCCAAATAGCTTTTAGATCTGTCCATTTTTACTCTGGAATGTCTCACTCTCATCCTCTTCTTTCTGTCCCTTCTTTGAATACGCTTTCCAGGCCTCCTTTCTTTTTATCTTATTAAAATCATCATTTCTACACATTCTCTGTCTAGATTAATTTTCCTGATGCATGACTTTAATATTGTCTCTCCTTTGCTCAAAAGCCATCCATGGCTCCCTTTTGCCTACTAACTCCAGCACAGTCCTTTTACTCTGCTGGTGAGTGTCTTCTACCGTCAGGCCCGGTACACCTGATTGCTTCCAGTCCTACCTTGCACCCATCTGTCCCACTGACCCTTCATTCCAGCCACCTCAGTCTCTCCCAAGGAGTTGGTCATTGTTGCCTTTACATTTTGCTTAGAATGTCACTGCTGTCACATTTCCCTAGAGGAAATACTGCCCACCTTTTTTTTTTTTTTTTTTGCGGTACGCGGGCCTCTCACTGTTGTGGCCTCTCCCGTTGCGGAGCACAGGCTCGGGACGAGCAGGCTCAGCGGCCATGGCTCACGGGCCCAGCCACTCCGCGGCATGTGGGATCTTCCCGGACCGGGGCGCGAACCCGTGTGTATCGGCAGGCGGACTCTCAACCACTGCGCCACCAGGGAAGCCCTTGCCCACCTTTTGATCCTCAAATCAAATACTACCCCCTTTCTTTAGCTTCCCCTCATCACTCCTGTGCAAATTTATGCCTGAAGCTTGTACCCCAAGGTGCCTCACAAACATACGCATAAAAATCTGCCATTTTTAATGCATATGGCACCTTGTACCACGCCTAGAACACGTGTGCCTTTTCTCATGCTTATGTTTGTGCCTTATTTTCCATACTGGATTGTAAACTTTTCATCTTATTCATCTCCGTATCCCCCTAAATATCTTGCATACAATAAAATACCAGTAATATTATTTATAGTATGAATAAATATCAGCATCTCAGAGCTCTGTTGGATGAATAGAGACAGGCATTTAAAATATTTTGAAACTTCAAAATAATGATGTACAGTTTAGTTGAAGGATAAGATAGAATAAAAACTGATTATAAATAATATCTAATTCACTGTCTCATACATAGCTCACACATAATTGATTAAATGAATGAATAAACAAATGTTACAAGACACATACAGATGTTAGCCCAACGTTTTTTTTTAATTGAAGTATAGTTGATTTACAATGTTGTGTGATGCTATGCCATCTTAAACTATCCATCGTGTCCAGAGAAAGGTCCCTCTACACCTTAAACAGTAAAATGAATAAGAAAAACTATAATGTACTAAGGTAAAAATAAAATCCACTGTCTTTTTAACTCAAGTAAAGTATTTCAAAATATAAAATATCTGTTTGCTTAATATTTAAGTAAATTCTACTGAGTCTTTTGGGTTAGATTCTGCATTTGGATCTTAACATACTCATTTGTTCTTAAATGCTATTTGATAAAGACATATAGATTGGGGCCAAATCCTGCCTCTGTCCATTACTGGTATGGGATTCTGGGATCTTTTAAGCTGTAGTCTCCTCACCTGTAAAATGAGGATTAAAAATAACCACATCACAAGGTATTGAAAAGATTAAATAAGATTACATAGTAAAGTACTTAGCATAGTGTCTGGCATAGAGTATATGTTCAATAAATTATTGCTATTATTTCAAGCTAAATCATAAGCTATTTCAAGAGATAGATTTTTATACTCTAAAGCTGTGCTGTCTGATATGGTAGCCACTAGCCACACGTGGTGATCGAGCCCTTGAAATGTAGTCAGTCTGAATTGGGATGCGGGTAAGTATAAAAATCACACTGGATTTTTAAAAGTCAGTATAAAAAATGCAAAACACCTTATTAATACTTTTTAAACATTGATTACATGTTAAAATGATATTTTAGGTATATTGGGTTAAATAACATATTGCCAAATTAATCTCACCTGTTTCTTTTTACTTTTTAAAATGCAGGTACTAGAAAATTTTAAATTATATATGTGTCTTGCATTATATTTCTGTTGGGCAGTGCTGACCTGAAGTCTCTGGTCAAGGACAGAATTAGGTATATAGGTGCTCAACTAATATTTGATTGGTTGATTTACATGGCTAAATCTCTTCATTTCATCACACTGGCACAGTTAAAAGCTTAAAGGACTATTTTTTTAAAAACTGCACACAAATCTAGACAGATTTACAGAGTGGAGTTATTAATAGAGAATCTCATATACTGTATTCACTCAGCAAGTTTTTGGTAATTTCTCCCTGTAAGTCTTTAAGGACTGATGCAAACCTCTTCAAACAGAGCTTCTGTGAAATTTGTGCAATTAAGAACGGGGATGGGGCTTCCCTGGTGGCGCAGTGGTTGAGAGTCCGCCTGCCGATGCAGGGGACACGGGTTCGTGCCCCAGTCCGGGAAGATCCCACATGCCGCAGAGCAGCTGGGCCCGTGAGCCATGGCCGCTGAGCCTGTGCGTCCGGAGCCTGTGCTCCGCAACGGGAGAGGCCGCAGCAGTGAGAGGCCCGCGTATCACAAAAAAAAAAAAAAAAAAGAATGGGGATGACCTTTTATTTGTCAATTATACCTCAATAAAACTGAAAAAAAAAAACCCCAAAAGAACGAAGATGACTTTTCAGGGACTAAGAAACCTGGCTGCTGAAATTAACCTTGGCAAATGACAATGAATCAACTATGTTGATCGGCAGGTCAACTATGTTGTCAAATCTAACGGGCAAATCGGATCACTGATGCTCTCTGGTTCCTGGCTTTTCCTGCTCTTTGTAGCATATCTAATCCAAAAGATTACAGGAAGCAAAAGATGGGGCAGAGGCTATGGGGCTCTCCTGTCTTTACCAGACACGCTGGCTAACTCCAGGGACCATTTGGTCTTCTTCCATAATGTTCCTTAAGCATGAAGTAAACGCCTCTGATGGCTTTCAACACTGGCAGAACCTGAGCCAACCAATACTCTATGAATACTCCTTTAGCCAATTTGCAGCAAAGACGGTCTCACTCAGAGAAGTGTGTGGACTTGTTCCATTGTAAGCTTTGGGTGGGAGTGGGAAGGGGGCTTGAATTTGGCTGTTTGAATTGTTCCAGAATGTGCTGGTGTGCTTCCCTCCTTTCTCCCCAACATCTCTTGACCCCTCTCCAAACACTCATTACCACCAACACCACCACTATCACCACCACCAATGGTTAACATTTATTTAGTGCTTACTATATGCCAGACATTTTTCTCAATATTTTCCATCTGCTATGACTTCACTGAATATTCAAACCGTTCTTTGAGCTGGATGCTACTTCTGTTCTAATTTTGAAGGTGAGAAAACCGAGGTACAGAGTGGTTAAGAGGGCTTCCACAGTCACACAGCTAGTAAGTAGAGCAGTCAGAAAAAGAAATGGGTCTGCTTGTCTTGGTGCTGTTGACCCTAGCTACAGCATCGGGAGAAGCTTCTGATTGGTCCATATCACAGAAGAAAACAGATCTGCTTGGTCAGGGAAAGCCTGGACCTGTAGGTTATTCCTTAAGCTGCTCTGAAACCTAGAGGTGTAGTTTTTGACCTTCAAAATTTTGTGGTCTTTGAGTTTAATGTCAAAAAGCTATAATGGATTATGGCACTTTCCTGAGTGCCTAAAGCTAGGGTTTTGTGTGTTCCAGATATTCCTTTTATTTTTACCTTTATTTATTTATTTTTAAAATTGAAGTATAATTGACTTACAATATTATATTAGTTCAGGTGTACCACATAGTGATCTGATCATTTTATACATTACAAAATGATCCCCAGGATAAGTCTAGTTACCATCTGTCACCATACAAAGTTATTACAGTATTATTGACTATATTCCCTGTGCTGTTAATACTAGTTATTAATCACAGGTGTTGTTTGAAAAGTTCTGCAACTTATAATATTGTTCATTGGTTTGAACAAAGATATATATCATTTGGTAAGTATAAATACTATTTATTATGGGTTTGTTCTGTGCCTTTGGGACTTTTTGGTCCTTGAGGACATGGAAAACTGTAAGTATTACATATACTTTGCAATCTGTTTTTCACCAGCTTCCTGCATACTTTTGCTCTACAAGGAGCGAGACTGGTTTAGGTGTAGGGTGGAGTGAAAAGGGATGCAGAGGAAAAGCAAGAATGTAAGCAGATATGGAAACCATAGATGCCGTGCTTCATCAGGTGACACCTGCTTCTTCATTCTGGTAGAGGAGGGCGTTGGCTCCACCAGACTCTATGACATACATACGAATGCCCCTAACTTTTTTCTTTTAGCAACCTGATTGATTTTCCTTTCTGAGCAGTTTGGAGGAGCAGGGAATAACGAAGGAAACACTTTCTCTGCTCAAAGATCTCACGCCCTAATGAAAGGGAGAAATACCAATTAAATATCTGAGTGTCACCAACAAGGACCTACTGTATAGCACAGGGAACTCTGCTCAGTACTCTGTAATAAGCTAAATGGGAAAAGAATTTGAAAAAGAATAGAAACGTGTATGTATAACTGAATCACTTTGCTGTATACCTGAAACTAACACAACATTGTTAATCAACAATACTCCAATATAAAATAAAAATTTAAAATAAATCTGAATGTCCTTCACAGATGAAGATAAAGACATTAAGGGAAATCAAGCCTTTATCCAGAACCACGGCAGGATGGTTCCATGTGCTGAACTCCACAATTCTAAAAGGAATTGTTGGGAATTCCCTGGCCGTCCAGTGGTTAGGACTCCGTGAATTCACTGCCGGGGGGCCCGGGTTCAATCCCTGATTGGGGAACTAAGATCCTGCAAGCCCCATGGCACGGTGGAAAAAAAAAAAAAAAGAATTGTCTTTACAGTTTCCAAATTTGCCATAGGTTCATGGAATGTTACAGATTTTCTAATTTCCTCATCTTTTATATGAGAAAACTAAAGCCCACAGAAAAGTGTGTTAGAGTCAAAGGTTTGGTTTTTATATTTCTACTCCTTTGGACTTTCCATTGGAAATAATTTGATTTCTTGTTTGAACTAAGCTTCCAGGTTCTTTTAGTGTTAATTTCAAGTTGTTTTCAGAGAAGAGAATATTGTCAGCATTACCTTCAATATAGTCACAAAATGACAGTATGATCAAGTGATAAAGGTATTCTCAGGTTAATGAGTAATTATCTCTTACTACATAATTGCAAACAGAATCTTCATCTAGAATTCCTTTCTTTCTTTTTTCTTTTTTTTTGCCTGTTTATATATATATATATATATATAAAGCAAGCAGGCAGATGACAGCCTTTTTCCTTTGACTAAGGATTGATGTATCTGCCCACTAGGATGACCCAAAATTGCTAACTATAAACTGTATAATAACTAAATATATATATATACACATACAAATAGAAGGCATATATATTGATATTGTTTAGGCAGCTTATACTTAAAATACTTATCAGGGCACAATGAGTCCTGGAGACCCTCAAACATAATTTAATAATTAGTTGGCCTAAATTTCAAATATAGAATTACCAGGTGTCTAGTCCTGTTCAGTAAAATTAAAAATACATGCAGGGGGCTTCCCTGGTGGCGCAGTGGTTGAGAATCCACCTGCCAACGCAGGGGACACGGGTTCGTGCCCCGGTCCGGGAAGATCCCACGTGCCGCGGAGCGGCTGGGCCCGTGAGCCATGGCCGCTGAGCCTGCGCGTCCGGAGCCTGTGCTCCGCAACGGGAGAGGCCACAGCAGTGAGAGGCCCGCGTACCGCAAAAAAAAAAAAAAAAAAACCATTTAGGGACGATGGGACTGCTCCTTACGGTGCACTGGGTGGTTACGGGGGTGTATACATAATAAAAATTCATTGAGCTGTATATGTAAGATTTGTGAATCTTACTGTATATAAATTACACCTCAAAAATAAAGCTAAAAAATCGAAACAGGGCTTCCCTGGTGGCGCAGTGGTTGAGAGTCCGCCTGCCGATGCAGGGGACACGGGTTCGGGCCCCGTTCCGCGAAGATCCCACATGCCGCGGAGCGGCTAGGCCCGTGAGCCAAGGCCTCTGAGCCTGCGCGTCCGGAGCCTGTGCTCCGCAATGGGAGAGGCCGCAACAGTGTGAGGCCCGCGTACCGTACCGCAAAAAAAAAAAAAAAAAAAAAAAAAAAGAAAAAGAAAAAGAAAAAGAAAAAAATCGCAATATGCAATTGGTCTTTTAATTATTTATCATTTCAGATTTGCTATATTTTAATTACTAATCGATACTTAACAGTGGCTTGAAACACCTTTTTTGTTTCTCCTTGTGTTTAAATATCTTTCAATAAACTAAGTTTTTCAAAAAGAACTTGTGATCTTCTCATAAGGCGAGAAAACCTTTAACTTACCCGTTGGCAAGTAGGATGGTGTAGTAATTACGTCCAGAATTTCGTTTTTTATGGGGTACTTCAAGCCACGGTATTCAGATGGCAAACGGGTCTCACTGAACTAAAGAACCTCTCCCAAAGATGCTGTGATTCTATTTTCCACCCACAGATTCTCGAAATTCACTTTTTCCCCCTGGATGCCACTAGAGGTTGGTGGTTTGAAAAACATACCTGATTTGAATATATTTTTAAAACGATTTGCCTTTATGTTTTTATTTCCCTGCGTTCTAAACCTCCATGCTCTGACGTCTAGTCTACTTTCAGCCCAATCTCCGGGCTGAGTTTCTTTACTCTGCAGCAGGTCAGGAAACCACAACTTGAAAAAAAAACCCCTTATAAAACATCCGGAAATAAGGGGGAAGACTACGACTCCCAGAATGCAGTGCTCCCAGGTCTCGCCGACCCTCCGGCTGCCCAATGAACGGGCTCCGCTAGCATCCTCTCGTCCTATTGGTCAGCTTTCCCGTCAGTAAGGGCGGAGCGGAGAGGGCCCCGGATGGCACATTTCCCGCCACAGCGAGGCGCCGCGCGGAAAACTCGGAGAAGAAGCAGCTCTCGATTGGATACTCTCTAGTTTCGCGTAAGAGGATTCAGCCAATCAGAATGTAAATACCCTACAAGATACCCCACCCCTTCCTTAAGGTTACTTTTGTTGGCGGGAAAAGTTGGGAAGTGTTAGAGCCGGGGCAGGGTCAGCCAGGGGCCCTCAGCACGGCTCCGGTGGCAGAAGTTTCCGTGCGGCGAGCATGGCGGGGACCGTGGTGCTGGACGATGTGGAGCTGAGAGAGGCGCAGAGAGACTACCTGGACTTCCTGGACGACGAGGTGAGAGAGGCGCTGGGTCGCGAGACTAGGGCGCTGGGAGCCTCAGGGCCGCGCATGGGCCGAGGGAGGCCGGGGGCCTCCAGGCTGCGGCTGCGGGGCAGCGGCTCGGGACCTTGCGCCCTAATCTCGTAGCTTTCCTAGAGGCGGAGTCAGTGGTTAAAAGCGATCCTGTGACTTTTTCCCAGGTACAAATGGTGGCCGTTCTCGCGAAAGGCAACAGGTTTCCTCCAAGTGCAAACCAGCTGCAAAGACCACGTTGATCACTCCCTGCTCTCTTAATTTGAGGGGAGGGTGAGGGGAAGGACGGCAGGAAAACGGTAGTGACCCGCCGCATTTTAGGGTCCCCAGGTTTTAGTGACCGACTTCCTAACCGGAGATTTGGCCGCAATCTTTTTCCATATCTAGTGGGTTGCGGAGAAAGAGTATTGGTATGTAGATAAAGGGGGTTTTACATGCAATTTAAGACTGACAGCCGTGGAACGTTGGTAAAAACATCTTGAAGTGTTGATAGTGCTGTTTGTAAATGTAGCTAAGGCTCCCTACTCCTAGGTCCGGATGTAGGAACTCTTTTTATATTATACAGATGGTAGGGAAATGAAATATTTTCATTCCATACAAAATTCTGCAAGGAAAAGTCACTTTGATATGCATATTAAAAGTCCGTTTAATTTACACTTTGACAAAGTTTTTATTTGTTGTCCTCGTAGACTTACGAGCTCGTTTTAATTCCCCATTAAAGGTTGAGAAATGACTGCACACAGGAGAGCCGTTGGTGATAATAGGAATAATATGGACCTTGAGGAAGTCATTATAATTCATACACTGGCCTCTTAGGGCGTATTTGGAATCCGAGGCTAGTGAGTGAAAACGTGGGAGAAATTGGGGTTCAGATGTGCCGCAGAGATGGATATATTTTTCTTGCTGTGAGAGCTGCCTCTGTTTAAAAACATCTGATTTTTGAATTTGTGGCTGCTGTGGCATGCGGTGGCTATTTTGCAGGAAGACCAGGGAATTTATCAAAGCAAAGTTCGGGAGCTGATCAGTGACAACCAGTACCGGTTGATTGTCAACGTGAATGACCTGCGTAGGAAAAACGAGAAAAGGGCTAACCGGTGAGTGGTTGGGGGTCTCCAAGGGCACATCCTGGCCCTGAGTGAGAATGGCTCCCCTCTCTTCCCTGGATTGGAGCAGGCTTCACAGGAGAGGACCTGGATGAAATGTTTTTGACCCTGAAGCCCTTAGTGTCTCACCAGCTCCTATGTTTTTTTACCTCTCTTCCCAAAGTAGGTGGTGGACATTTTCTTCTCAAGAGCTCCTTCTTCCATGTTTAACTGAGTATCATTTCTCCATCATTGAATTAAAAGTTGGCCCTCAGTTCTGATGTATTGTACTGGGCCTTGTAGGATGGCAGGAGAAAGTAGAAGCTAGATTTTGCCGTCAAAGCTTTGATGATCTAAGAATGTCCACTTTTTTTTGAGTTCTGCCCTGTCTGCCTAATGATTCTTTCTCTCGCCCGTCTGCAGCCTCCTGAGCAATGCCTTTGAGGAGCTGGTTGCCTTCCAGCGGGCATTGAAGGATTTTGTGGCCTCCATTGATGCTACATATGCCAAGCAGTATGAGGAGTTCTATATAGGCTTGGAGGGCAGCTTTGGCTCCAAGCATGTCTCTCCCCGGACTCTTACCTCCTGCTTCCTTAGCTGTGTCGTCTGTGTGGAGGGCATTGTCACTAAATGTGAGTGGGCTAAAGTGGGGGACTAACGGAATGGAGGTGGCATAGGCTTGGGGGGCTGGAAGGCAGGAGAGGTGGAGTAGAGTTGGGGAGTTAATGGCTTCAGAAAGGTGGAGCACTGAAATTACGGGGTGAAACTTGGTATTGCAATCAAGTATTGCACAGTAACTAGGGGGACTTTGAGTGACCACCTGTGCCAGCAGAATGATGAAGTTGGCTGAGAGTGGAGGAGTCGTGGCTCTTGGCAGTCTCCTCATTCTGACCGTGAACTCCTACTACTTCTCAGTCAGGATCAGCTGTACTTGAAGTTTTACTTGGATTATGGTGTTGTTCTAGGTATAAAGGTGAATTAATGACAAGTAGTATTGAAATTGCTCAACTAGTTGGAAGAACACAGTATTTGGAGTCATCGTGGGCTTGCCGGGGTTACATCCTCCTTCTCACTGTCTAGTTGGGTGACTTTCCATTCCTATAGGCTCTCTAGTTCGTCCCAAAGTCGTCCGCAGTGTTCACTACTGTCCTGCTACCAAGAAGACCATAGAGCGACATTATTCTGATCTCACCACCCTGGTGGCCTTTCCGTCCAGCTCTGTCTATCCTACCAAGGTGAGGAGAATGAATTGATTGGACCTCTTTAGAGGTTGGGCTCAAAGATGTCTGTTTTAATGCAAGTAGTTGGGTAATATCTGAAGTCTTTCTTCTAGATGTGAATAGGATGAAAAGTAAGGGTTAATTTGAAGGAAAGATTGATTGCTAGTCAGAGTTTAATATGGAAAGTTCACAATTCTTTTCTTTTTTAAAGAAAAAATATTCTTTTTAGAAAACTTGGAAAATTATGGAAGAATTGAAAGAAGGAACAAAAGTCATCTAATGTACGTTGATCTTTTAGCAAAGTTATAGTATCATATGATTTTGTAATCTACTTAGAGTAATATGGAAAAATACTTATGCAGTAATGTTACTCTGAAATCTCTGCAAATATTTTACTGTGGATTTGAGAGAAGGTTGACATGGAGAATGGCTTTAGTCTTGGTGTTCAGATTGGTCTGCATTGAGGATGGTGCGAAGTCTTCTTACTTAGAGACAAGAGAAGATGACTAATACTGATTACTTGATGTCTGAACACATTTTATCTCTGCCTGTCCCTGCCATCAAATTTTAATTGAGAGCGACTGTATCCAAAGGATTGTCGGGCACTGAGGAGGACACAGATGTAAAGAAGACCCAGTCCTTGTCTACAGTTTTATCAACTGGTGGAGGAATCGTAACATATAAACAAGACTGAGTTTCTTAGAATTGTAACTGAGTCATACTTGAGAACTATTTAGTCTATCTCAGGTGAAATGTGAAGCTCAGCGAGCCTCCAGTTAGAACTACTTATGTTCCAGTTAGTGATAGCCCTGAGGACAGGAGCCTGTCTTTTTACTCTCAGGCCAGTTGCATTTCCTCAGTCACCTGGCTCTCTTGTTCATTAAGATCCCTCCTTTCTAGAATTTATTCTCCAGGAATTACTCAGGGGTACTCTGCTGATTGCTGTGGCCAAGCTTCTTTGCTCAGGACCTGAAATACACCAGACCAGGTCTCCTGGAGGTTGTCTAGTGTGGTTCTTAAGAGCATGGGCTTTGGTGGACTGTGGAGAACTTCTTTATCCTCTCCCAGCCTCAGTTTCCTTATTTGTAAAATGTGGAAAATACCAGCTTTGGGGACTGAGTTGTGATGATTACATGAGATAATTTCGTGAAGTTACAGCACAGTGCCTTGCACATAGTAGGCACTCCACAAGTGATAGCTGCTGTGTTTCTAGAAAATTCAACCGGCAAGGAAGTAAAACTTTGAAATGTTTTTTATTGAAGTTTAATATACAGAAAAGCTTACATAAGTGTACAGCTCAGTGAAATTTTACAAGCTCAATATAAAGTCAGCACCTTACTAGTGCTGGAAACGGCACCTTACTAGTGCTCAGAAGTCCCTCTTGAAGCCACACTGCTCTCGAGATCCTGACATCTAGCAGCTTCGAGTACTTTTCCCTGTTTTTGTATTTTATCTAAATGCTCATCTGTGTTGGGCTTCTTTTGTTCAACATATGTTTTTGAGTTTCATCCATGTGTATAGGTGTACTCCATATATTTTCACTGCTGTGTAGTATTCACTCGTGTGGCTATACCACACTTATTTAACCATTCTGTTGATGGCATTAGGATATTTTCTAGATTTTAGCTATTTGGAATAGTGCTGCTGTGAACATTGTAGTGTGTGGCTTTGGGTGAACGTTTGTGTTGGGTATTACCTAGGAGTAGAAATACCGAGTCATAGCATAGGGGAAGTAAGGATCTCAGTATAGATGTTAATACAGCCATGGTCCCTTCTGGCTGTAGATCACCCCTTCCATTAGATGGTTTGTAACTAGAACAGACAGGAATGGAAAAAACTGGAGAAGATATTTGGCGTTTATTGTTCCTGGATACTAATCTCATGCGGTTTATCTACAAATTATATTTGTTTCCTACAACAAACGAATGTGGCATTCTAAGACATGGTCGAGATGACTGCCTCTCTGTGACTTTTCCAGGATGAGGAAAACAATCCCCTTGAGACAGAATACGGCCTTTCTGTCTACAAAGACCACCAGATCATCACCATCCAGGAGATGCCAGAGAAGGCCCCCGCTGGCCAGCTTCCCCGCTCCGTGGACGTCATACTGGATGATGACTTGGTGGACAGAGTGAAGCCCGGTGACCGGGTCCAGGTGGTGGGGACCTACCGCTGCCTTCCTGGAAAGAAGGGAGGCTACACCTCAGGGACCTTCAGGTAGATGGTTCGTCCTGAGGTGTTTGGAATGCTGCTGGCAGAGTACATTCTGGTAGCAATCTTTCTCCAGTTTGCCATCTTCCCCAGAGTTACATTGGACTGGTGAAACACTCTACCTGCCTGGGAGATAAAACTCGCCATACTGTCTTATGCTAGAAGTGGGAGTTACTGGTCATATATTACAGCCTCCTGGCTTACCTGGGGGTTTCTTGCATGTTCCCACCTCCCTCCCATACACTGTCCCAAGCTCTGTGGGTCAGCAGGAGGTAAATTCCCAGGGTGAGGCACCATCAACATATTTGTGTCATAGATGAAGAGAATCAGTGGTTGAATTCGGAACAGCTTTGCTTCTCTGTTTTTTCTTTTCTTTATTTTTTTCTGATTTGCTGTTCTAGGTTAGGAGCCTAAGAAGGCTTTGGTGTTAGGAATTGAAAATAGCCTCTTACTGTCCTCTCTGTCCCAGGACTGTCCTGATTGCCTGTAACGTGAAGCATATGAGCAAGGACGTTCAGCCTTCCTTCTCTGCTGAGGACATAGCCAAGATCAAGAAGTTCAGTAAAACCCGTTCCAAGGTGTGGCGTCCTTTGAGGATTTGAGGGTGGAGATGGATTTGTTAGGGTCATATTTGGGCATGGCCATCTTTGTACTGCATCAGGAGGAAGGTCAAGGCTTTTTCTCTGAAGTATTTGGTGCCAGCTTCTAGTTTTGAGTCAGCATGCAAAAGGGTGTTTTTGCTGTTTTTCTTTAATATTTCTGTTGTGCTACCTGCTAAGTGAACCTAATACAAATATTAGGAGTTAGAATGTTAGTGTACCAAGGAGTCTATATGGAATACACCAGTGATACATTGTTACTTAAAGATAAAATATGTTTTGTTTTGTTTTTTTTTTTGTGGTACGCGGGCCTCTCACTGTTGTGGCCTCTCCCATTGCGGAGCACAGGCTCCGGATGCGCAGGCTCAGCGGCCATGGCTCACGGGCCCAGCCGCTCCGCGGCATGTGGGATCTTCCCGGACCAGGGCACGAACCCGTGTCCCCTGCATCGGCAGGCGGGCTCTCAACCACTGCGCCACCAGGGAAGCCCTTAAAATATGTTATTTTTGTTCTCTATTTTTCTTTAAAAAATTTCTCCTTTCAAAGACAGAATGTTCACATTCAGAATTGAACAAAATCTATGCATGTGTGACAGAGGTTACTGCTGAAGCACAATACATAGTCTTATTAAAACTAAAATGTTTTGAGCCTGGAAGCACTTTTTTTCCTAAACATTAAAGCTCTGAGCAGGTTTTGGAATCCAGGCTTCCTCTGTGTCTGTTCTGATAATGCTCTGATCGGTGTGAAAGTCTTAGAGAAGAAGCTTTTACAGTTAAGAACAGTGTATTTCTTCAACCATCTTCTGTGGGCTGAAGTGAGTTCATCCAACCCCATGGAGGCTCCTTAGGCTTTTCACTCCGTGGTGGTTCTTCCTCCAGGATATCTTTGACCAGCTGGCCAGGTCGCTGGCCCCCAGCATCCATGGGCATGACTATGTCAAAAAGGCAATCCTCTGCTTGCTCTTGGGAGGAGTGGAACGAGACCTAGAGAATGGCAGCCACATCCGTGGGGACATCAATATCCTTCTAATAGGTATGGTGTTGGGGATTTTAGTCTCCTGGTCTCCCCCTGTGGGGTGTGGTTGCAGGAATCTATCATCTGTCAAATTGTGTGTCTGTAGCTGGCTGTGTTTCAGTCCCATCAAAGGGCAAAAGTCTAAAATGAATTTTTAAAATTATTTTTATTATTTCTGGGGTTCCTGATTTATAATGTCTAAAATATATTCTTCTGTGAATGGTAAAGGGAAAGGGAAAGAAATAATATTAACAACCTGTTACTATACATTTCTATTGTGTCAAGAGCTGTGCTAGAAAAGCAGCACTTGCTGGGGGGCAGGGGAGTTTCCAAGAATCACTGCTGCCCCGTCCCATTACAGGAGACCCATCGGTCGCCAAGTCCCAGCTTCTGCGGTACGTACTGTGTACCGCACCTCGGGCCATCCCCACCACTGGCCGGGGCTCGTCTGGAGTGGGTCTCACGGCCGCTGTCACCACAGACCAGGAAACAGGTATGGGTGGAAGGGTCCTTGGCAGAGGTCCAGCAGTGAGATGAGCATAGATGGTTTGAGCTTGCTCCAGGCGCTGGCCTGTATTGGGAAGATACACTTGAGAGGTTAGTGTGGGCCAGATTGGAGAGGACCAAGTATCTGGCAACAATGGGTGAATTATTGAAATGTTTGGGTGGCCCTCTAGTGACAAGAATGTCTCCTGGAAGGCTGTTGGAAAGAGCTGTGAAGGAGCAACTTTTGACATTTGAAGGGAAATAAAAAAGAAGATTGTGCTGCTTTATACGTTAGAGGAAGGGATTTGAAGACCAGTGAAAAGAGAACAGAGATCTAGTTGGGAAATGGCTTGAAGATGAGGATAAAGAGAGGAAATCTGTGAAGGAAGTGTGTTGGAGGCTAGCTGCTTAGATATCAAAGTGGGACAAGGAATACTGTTCAGATACGAGCTTCCTCAGGGCTTCCTCTGAGTCTAGGTGCTGACACCTCTTAACTACACTCTCGTTCTCATGTATGGCAGTGCGAGGTGCTTAGGAAGGAGACTGACATCTAGTCCCGTCCCCTACAACCTGGATGGTAGTGTGTGTTTTTCCCTCCCCACCTACCAGGGGAGCGGCGTCTGGAGGCGGGGGCCATGGTCCTGGCTGACCGAGGCGTGGTTTGCATCGATGAGTTTGACAAGATGTCTGACATGGACCGCACGGCCATCCACGAGGTGATGGAGCAGGGCCGAGTCACCATTGCCAAGGCCGGCATCCACGCTCGGCTTAACGCCCGCTGCAGTGTTCTGGCAGCCGCCAACCCCGTCTACGGCAGGGTGAGTGAGATCAGGCACTCAACTGTTGTCCTCACCTTCATTTGGTTTTGCTGAGTGACTGGGCTGCAAAGTTTATTCCAGGTGACCTGGGGAGCAACAGGCCACAAACCAAAGTAAGCTTGTCATCTTGTTACTGTCCTTGGTTTAGGGCAGTGGTTCCTCACCCGTTCATCCATGTCAGAATCCCCTGGAAAGTTATTTATTTAAAATAAGTTTTTAAAAATACAAAGAAGAAAACAAAAGTGACCTGCAGCCTCACAACCCAGGTAACCTACATTGACACTGAGATAAAAGTACTGCATGCAGATGGTCGGAGGATTTATGAACAGAGCAGAGAGATATAATAAGGAAATTAATAGCCTGCCTTCTCTCTCCTGTTCCTTTCCCAAGAGATGACCACTGACAGCTCTTGAGTGTTTCAGGAAACAAAAACTTTAGCATGAAAAGAAAAACAAAAAAACAAACTTTAGCATGTGCCAGTAAATACACTATCTCCTTGTTAAGAATTAATCTATTTATCTTTGTTTTTTAGTATGACTATGATGTGCTTAGGTGTAATCTTTTATATTTATCCAGCTTCGGGTTTGCTGAGTTTAGGGGTTTTGTTTTTGTTTTCTTTTAAGCAGCTGTCTAGTATTCCATTGTATGGACTTATAATAATTTGTTTAACCAGTCTCCAAATGATGGGCATTTGGTGTTTTCCCTTTCTCCTCTGTTATTATGAATGAAACTGTAGTGAACATCCCTTTATGTGCATTTTGTTAAGCATTTGGGAATGAATACTTAGCAATGGAATCACTGGATTAGCAGTTACATGCATTTTTATGGTAGAGATTGCCAAATTGCCCCTTTTAAAGATTGTACCATTATAATACTATTAACTAATACTTACAGATGCTTTATATTTATTAACTCCTTTCACTCTCACAATAACCTTGTGAGGTAGGTATTATCCTCATTTTACAGATGAGAAAATGAAGGCATAAAAGGTTAAGTAACTCGCTCAAGAGTCACAAGCTAGAAAATGGCAGAGAGGATTCGAACCCAGAGCCCATGCTGTGCTCTGACAATTTATGATCCCGCAGTGAATGAGAATACCTGTTTTGCTGGCATTTTTTAAACATACAGGTGCCTAGTCGCCAGCCCAGAGTTTCTGAATCCAAATCTCTGGGTTGGGGCTCTTGGCAGCTATGGTTTAGAAAGGCTCCGTAGGTTAGTTCTAATGCATAGTGTGGGTTGAGAATCATACAGTTTTAGATTAATGGTAACACGTGTTACGTCATTCTGAAGAATTTCTCTGGGGAACATAGGGAGAAGATGGCAGGTCCTGGAATGTGAACGTGGCCAGAATCGTTAATGTTACCTACGAGGTTGTCAGGCCTCTGACTGACGTGGGGAGGCGTCAGCTCGTAGGCCCGGGAGTTGAAAGATAAGGGTATAGGCGTTCTTGAGTCCCAGGAAAACCTCCCTTGATCCTTAAGACATTATGGTTTATAGATTTTCACGCGTTTTTGTTGAGACTTTACCCAGTACCTTCTGAGTAAGGAAGCCAGAGGCTCCAGGTGTTTCTGGCTTAGCCAGCTTGTCATGTCTTCATAATAGGTAGGGAAGAGGGACTCATCTTCCAGAGCTAGTCCTGCCTCGGATTGAGGAGCAGAGTGAAGCTTGGGGAGGAGAAGGCTGATTTTGAGACCCACAGTCAGCTTGCTAGAGGCACCGGAGCGAGGAGGTGGGGCTCTGTTTACCTGGAAGGAAGGGCGTGGGGCTCTGAGCTTGCTCAGGTCAGCTGAGCGTCAGAGGAGGGCTGCACATAGAGGAAATGAATTCAGTTTCTTAGAAGCTTGGAAACGCTTTACATCTTCACTGCTTATTCGCTTTGCGTTTGAAGGTCTGGTCTTCTGTTCTCACTCACCTAGCCGATCCGGCCTCCTTGTTCTTCCTTCCCATTGATGTTGTCTCCACTCTCCTTTTTTCTCGTGTTCCCCACCCAGTACGATCAGTACAAGACCCCCATGGAGAACATCGGACTGCAGGACTCACTGCTGTCCCGATTCGACCTTCTCTTCATCATGCTGGATCAGATGGATCCTGAGCAGGATCGGGAGATCTCAGACCACGTCCTCAGAATGCACCGCTACCGGGCACCCGGCGAGCAGGATGGTGACGGTGAGGCCGGGGGAAGAGGAAGCCTGACTGAGGGGAGGGCACCTAGACACAGGCTGCGCTCTCAGACCCAGCCTGGCGTTGGTGGGCGTGGTAGCGTCTGGGGTGATGTGGAAGGTGCCCTCGCCTCCCTGGTTCCTACGGTGTGTCTCTTGTCCATTTCAGGGTCTGGGAACACCTTTGAGCCTCTTCTGTGGGCCAGGTGGTTCTGCCTCCTTATTTGTGGGGCTCACGTGTTTGCTTCCTTCTGGGTCCTTGCTTTGAGAGTCTTGTATCTCTTCAGAAGAAGCGATTTCCCCTGGGTTCAGCTCTTTCTTATTCTTTCTCCTGACTTGGTTTTCCAGCTATGCCTCTAGGGAGTGCCGTGGATATCCTGGCCACGGAGGATCCCAACTTTAGCCAGGAAGACCAGCAGGCCACCCAGATCTACGAGAAGCATGATAGCCTTCTGCATGGGGCCAAGAAAAAGAAGTGAGCATTCTTCACACCTCTTCCTAGAGGGAACCTGAGATTTGTGTAGAACATGTTTATATGTGCTGTCCAGGCCAAGATCATGCTTGGGGTCGTAATCATGGGGGCCTGTTTTCTCTTCTGGATCCACAGATGCACCCTTTTTCATGGCCACTTGCCGTGTGAATGTTCGTGGGTGATCAAGCTTAGGTTCTGGTCTTTTCCTAAAATGGAAGGCTTTGACGCCCACCTAACTGATGGTGGGTGTGTCATGTTACCCGTGTACGTGAAGTGTTGCACAAGTCTCGTGGCCATTCGTGGTGAGCTTTTGTTGAAGGGGCAGTAGATCGCAAGCACTGGAAAGGTTGCAAGTGGATTTGGATAAAGGAGACTTGTGCTCAGTGCCTGACATGTGAGATCCCATTCCTCTATTTTTGGCCTTGGTGCAGTCGGAAGCATAGTGTAATCTTCAAACCTATTGGTTTAAGAATGTGGAATTTGGAGACAGAAAATGAAATTTGAGTCCACTTAAGATTCTCTGAGCCATAGTTTTCCCACTGATAAAATAGGACAGATAACACCTACACTTCATACCTAAACTACCTACTTCACAAGTAATACCTAAGTAACACCATAGAATTAAATAAAAGTATGTGAGAGGGTCTTGTACATGTTGTGTATGAATGGGGTTTGTGACACTGGGTTCCAGGCTGTATCTCTGCTCTGTCACGTGACCTTGACTTCCCTGAGGAGGGGCAAGGCTACGACCCCAGGCAGGTGCTGGGCTGTGGCAGGGGAGTGAAATTTGCCGTGTGCGGGTCCAGGGAGAAGATGGTGAGTGCAGCTTTCATGAGGAAATACATCCACGTGGCCAAAATCATCAAGCCCATCCTGACGCAGGAGTCGGCCGCCTACATCGCAGAGGAGTACTCATGCCTGCGCAGCCAGGACAGCATGGGCTTGGACACTGCCAGGGTGAGCCTGCCTGTGGGATGGTGACCGGAGGGTGACCGGAGCCCCTCAGGGTGAGGCTGGGGAGGGAGTCCCCGCTCCCTGGGAGCATTGGAAGCATTTTAACTGAGTGATTCCTTACCTTTTTCTTTCTGGCCTGAAGGGCTTCCTGTTACGCTACTGTAATCATTTCCTTTTACAAAGGAAAATGCAATGTGAACCCCAGAGCTAACGTGTTTCTCATGAGTTCAGATGACATTGGCCTCCAGAAGCTGTGATTTATTCAGCAAATATGTGGGACTTCCCTGGTGGTCCAGTGGTTAAGACTCCGCGCTTCCACTGCAGGGGGCACGGGTTCGATCCCTGGTTGGGGAACTAAGATCCCTCGAGCCGTGCGGCACGGCCAAAAAAAGAAAAAAACATTCAGCAAACGTGAGCGACTTCTAGGAACTGAATGAGTCTCTGTTCTTACGTGCAGTCCCCCAAGAGCTCAGTCCTGGGCCCGGGAGGCAGAAAGTAGATGAAAAGGTCATATATACCTATAATTATATACCACAGTGTAGTACCCAAAGGGGAATGAATGTGAAAGACAGTTGGGGTGTAGATGCAGAAGCTGTTAATTTTTCCTTTAGACTTTCCAGAAGGGATATGAATGTCAGGGAAGGATTCCCAAAGGGTATGATATTTGGGCTGGACTTCGAAAAAAAATTAGGAGTTGCGTAGCCATGATGATCATCCAAGGCTATTTCTAGAAACCTAATACACCTGCCCGTGAATTTATCGAAGTCTTTTGGGGCAGTGTAGTTTATATAGGTAGGATTTCACAGCAGAAAGACCCAGGTCCCAAACCATCATGATGTGATAGAGGCATAGAGTCTTGGATTCAGACATGACCCCAGATCATCTATTCCAGACTTACACCCAGACAAGCATTCCATCTTCTGGAATTCCTGCTGGGACTTCCTTGACACCTCCAGTGACAGCATGCCTGCATTGAAATCACTGCATTGAATCACTACATTGAATCACTGCATTGAAATGTTAGAATATTCTTCTATTTATTGAGCTTAAACCTGCTTCTCCATGACTTCTACCCCTGGGCCTTAATTTTGTTTTCTGGAGACTGTGTATGACTTATTTTCTTCAGATTAAACAGCCCCCTGTCTTTTTAATTGTTTTTCCTGTCACATGAACATGTTCCAGTGTGTCAAAGGCCCTCTCACTGAATACAGTACACTATCTTAGTTGTGGTCTTAGTGGGGTTGGTAAATCTCTCAGTTTGGGCTCTGTAGTTCTGCTCGTGTAGGCTAGGATTTCATCAGCTTTAGGTTATTCAAGAATTGGAGTTTACGATGGAATGTATAAGCTACATACTCTGGTAGCTTTCTAAATCATTAAAAAAATTGGTGAATTTATTTAAATATGAATGTATTTGTTTTTGAATGTCAGATTGGTTGTAAGTGATCATTTAGAAAACTAGAAAGCAGAAGTGACCAGATACATCCCTGAAGCATCATAGGATGGGGGACGGGAGGTGTGGTGGAAAGACCAGCCCTGGGCTCTGACCCCAGGGCTTCAGTAACGTTTGCAACTTGTGCACATCCTTTCACCTCCCAGGTCGCAGTTTTTCAACCCATAAAATGAGAAGGTTGGATAATGTCAGGGCTGCTTACCTAGGAGGGCACATCAGAATCATCTGAAACTTTTTTTGTTTTGGCTGCACTGCACGGCTTGTGGGATCTTAGTTCCCCGACCAGAGATTGAATCCGTGCCCTAGGCAGTGGAAGTGTGGAGTCCTAACCACTGGACCAACAGGGAATGAATTCTTAAACCAGACATTCTGATCCATTAGACCAGGGATGCCTTTCAGACAATAGCATTTTAAAAAGATGAACCCTCCACCACCCTTCACCACCCCGTTTGGGATAACACCCACCCCTTTGGGAACCACTTGATAAGAACATGTCAGAATTCTGCTTCTCCTCTGGACCTAGGTGGGTTTACCCAACTTTAGAAAGTTTGTCCTCAGATAACCTCTCTCACACCCCCACGTAGTGTGACATTAGACAAATTATTGGAAGCTCTTCGAGTCCCATTTTCCTCATCTCTAAAGCTGCTCCAGGTTATTAAGGCCGTTGACTGACACAGTGAACATAAAAGCGGGATCCTGGCGCGTTGCAGGCCTGCGGCAAAGGTTCTTCCTCACTTTCCTCTCCAGCTGTAAGATGCTGGATGGTTTTCTTCCCCATTCACCTCGTTCTCCCTCCCTCAGCCCTCAGTCATGTTTCCTTGGTTGTTTTTATCTTTCTGAATTTTACGTACTTTTTTCTGGCTCCATGGGTTGGTTTTTCCAGAGTTTTTCTGGTGGAGTCTTTCCCTCTCTGTGCGGTGGGAGTGACGGGCATGACCGGCATGCCGTGGGGGGATCCTGGATGAGTGGGCCCCTTTGTCTTCTCTCCCAGACGTCTCCAGTGACAGCCCGGACACTGGAAACTCTGATTCGATTGGCCACGGCCCACGCCAAGGCCCGCATGAGCAAGACCGTGGACATGCAGGACGCAGAAGTGGCTGTGGAGCTGGTCCAGTACGCTTACTTCAAGAAGGTGAGCATCCAGGTGCTGGGCCTGAGGCTCCTCTGAATGAATTGTCGGAGCTCGTGCCTCACAGCCGTGCACGGTTGACACCTGTATCTGGGTTGTTGGCAGAAAGCAGCGTCTTTCCACTGGCCTCCCCCTGACTTAATCTCTTTGCTAGCATGGGGGTTGTCTTAAATTTAAACTGAACACCTGATCTATAAAGAAATGAATTGTTTTTCACTTAACCATTATGGGATAGACTTTTTTCCATTCATTTCTGTATTCAGTGAACGCTCCTTGAGCACATACTGTGAGAAGGGTATGGCACCCAGCTTCCAGCAGCTTTAAGGATGGGTCGCAGCCAACCCCCTGCCCCTGGTCCTGGACTCAGGAATGAGAGAGTCCAGGTCATCAGACCCAGGGAGTCACTGCTATCGATGGTGCAGGAGGGACTGTTCTTTACTCAGTCCCCGGCATCTGTGACCCTCCTGCACACCCACGTGTGGCTTGGTGTCCTAGGTTCTCGAGAAGGAGAAGAAACGTAAGAAGCAAAGTGAGGATGAATCGGAGACAGAAGATGAAGTGGAGAAAAGCCAGGAAGGCCAAGAGCAGAAGAGGAAGAGGTCGGATGAGGCACCGAGGAAGGAGATGAAAGACTTAGATTAGGGCTGGGGAGGGGCGGAGGGGGGCAAGGCTGCGGGGAGGGGTGACCAGGCCAGTGCTGCAGTGAGTCAGAGGGTGAAGGTGACTCGAGCAGAGAGGGTGACAGCCCCCTTTGTCTTCGGTGTGAAGCTTTTGGCCTCTTTCCTGCTAGGGAAGTGCTAAGTAGAGGAGCAGTAACCCGCTCAGAGGCTGTTGAGTCCACATTTCAGAAGTCTCTCCTCCAGGTTATCTTTTCCTCTCACACCTGTGGTTGAATTTATGAGGGTGGACGACAGAGAAGAGCGTTGGGAAGCAGGGCCTGCTCGTGCTCTAGTCCAGAGACGTTTGGTCTCTTTCAGAAAAGGTAGCAGTTTGTACAGGCCTGGGCCTAGTGTTCCATTTGGACTGTATGTAGATGGTTCTCTGTGGTCAGAGGTGCAGGACGGAGCTCACCAAAGTCCGTCCCCTAACTGCTGTGGGCATTTTAGGAGGAAGACCCGTCACTCGGCTGCCAAGGATGGGGACTCCTATGACCCCTACGACTTCAGCGACACGGAGAAGGAGATGCCTCAGGGTAAGCGAGCGGCCCCTAGTGCTACGAGGTGGTCCCTGACTGCTGAACCTTCAGTGCTCTGCCTGTTGCGTTTGCTGGTGGGCTCCCAGTGGGCTCCCCACTTGGGACCCTGTGTCTAAGAGGTCTGTCCACGAGAATCCCAGGAAACTCAGTCAGAACTTTGGAAATAAGCTTTGCCCCCTTGTCTGCTTCCTCCCCGGTGAACTGTGCTCCTTGCCAAGCCTGGTGTGAGCGTCCCAGATCCCGTGTGCTGAGGGTCCCCCGTCTGACTTGAGGCCTTTCTCCCTGCCTGCCCTGGCTGGCCCCCGAGGGCCCCAGGAGTGAGTGTTGCAGGCTCATGAGGGCGGGGTTGGAGAGGGGCCCCTGGGCTCTGTGGACATGGCTTCACCTTGTCGTCCTCCCGCTCTCTGCCACCCTTTCCCCCTCAAGTGCACACTCCAAAGGCGACAGACTCACAGGAGACCAAGGAGTCCCAGAAGGCGGAGTTGAGTGAATCCAGGTGAGGAGGGAAGACCTCTCCCCGGGATGGTAGGAAAACTGTTATCAACGGAGCTCAGAACTAGAGGCCCGAGGGTTTTTAGAACAGTTTCTATTCTGTTGACAATTTCAAACTTGAAAAAAGTTGCAAAAATAGTGTAAAGAATTCTTTACACTCTTTACTCAGAATCCCCAGTTGTTTATGTTTTACCATTTGCTTTATAAATAATTCTCTCTGTGGGAATTTTAAATCAATACCCTTGTGAGTTCAGGAAGAAGGGTCGTAGAGCAAGGACAAGTTGTGTCTCACTGTAACCTTGGGTTCCTCTCAGTAGGAGATATATATATATATATATATATATTTTTTTTTTTCCTCCTCACTGAACTGTTGTCATTTGTTTTGAGATAAAGAATTTTTACCACTAGAGGTTCAGAAACAGTTTTATCTATAAATTTTATGTTTCCTGGATTTCAAAGTAAGTCCACGGCTAAGGTTTGCTGTTTTCTTTTAACACCTTAACAGACTCAACACAGTGTCTTCACTGAAAAAAGTTTGAACAAATTGAAAAGTATTTAGGAAAAAACATTAAGATCAAGTATAATTCCATCCTCCAGGACAACCATTGAACTACACTTTTTTTTTTTTTTGCGGTAAGCGGGTCCCTCACTGTTGTGGCTTCTCCCGTTGCGGAGCACAGGCTCTGGACGCGCAGGCTCAGTGGCCACGGCTCACGGGCCCAGCCGCTCCGCGGCACGTGGGATCTTCCCGGACCGGGGCACGAACCCGTGTCCCCTGCATCAGCAGGCGGACTCTCAACCACTGCGCCACCAGGGAAGCCCCATTGAACTATATCTTAAAGCACTTTCTGAATCAGCACATGGAGATCTCTTTTCAATGACTGCAGGGTTTCCATAGTATGGATGTGTAAATTTTTATTTTTGTTTTCTAATGGTGGACATTTACCCTTCTTAAGACTGCTGTTGACAGTAAAACATTCTTAACATTTATCACTGTGCAGTGGCGGGGGAAGAGCTGTGGGGTTAGCTTCTAGGAATGGATTCCTGGGGTCAAAGGAGATGCACTTTAAAATTGTAGTACATGTGACTAATTCGCCTCCCAAAGATGCCATCCAAGTTTGCGTTTCTGCTGATGGTATATGGACGCCAGTTTCGCACATGCTCAGAGGCCTCTGGTTTTTAAAATGCTGTTATTTCTCACTGTGCAGGAAGCTCTGTACTACAACAACTTAGCTTTAAGGGGGAAGCTTGGGCGTGGAGCAGCCATCCGGGGCAGGCTGTGCAGTTGGAGGATGCCTGTGCTGATGGACCCCAGCATTGATCTGGCCTGAGAGCACGTGGGCCACTTCCTGCTCCTTCACCCTGTCTCTCCTGTCCTGGGCAGGTTGAAGGCCTTCAAGGCGGCCCTCCTGGAGGTGTTCCAGGAAGCTCACGCACAGTCGGTGGGCATGAATCGCCTCACAGAATCCATCAGTCGGGACAACGAAGAGCCCTTCTCCTCTGCGGAGATCCAGGCTGCGCTGAGCAGGATGCAGGATGACAACCAGGTCATGGTCTCCGAGGGCATCGTCTTCCTCATCTGAGGTCCCTCGTCTGTGGACGGTGGGGTTCGGCCAAGAAAGTTTCTTCCCATTTCCTCCTCCCCATCCCCCCAGCCTATGTGTTCATTCCCTGAATGTCAGTGTTGAATGGAACTGAAGTGGAGGACGGATGACCAAGCGGAGGCAGGGCTTGGTGGAAGCCTGGGGATGGGTCATGAAAGCTGCTTCAGGGTTAAGAGAAGAAGAAGGTGGGCAGGACGAAGATGATGCATCTTCACTGCAAGAGACTGGACCACACTCCTCACGGCCCCTCCCCAAACAAGCCACACCATTGTTCGCTGTAGGTAACATGACTTCTGAGTATTTTGGGGGGCACAGCTGGTTTCTGTTCATCCTTTCTGTGTTGGCTTTTTATCCCCCCACCCCCGAGCACTTTGGTCTAGAACAGACTTTGGGTGTTTCTGTGCTGATGGAGAGAAGCTCTGAGGCAAGTCCTAAGGCCAAGAAAGCTTGCTTTGCAGTAGCACTAGTTGACTTATACGTACTTTTGACTCAAATATCCAAGACGTTGAATAAACTTACCCATTGTGACCTTAATACTGTGTGATTTTATGGACATATTTAATTGTGGTTTTTTTTCCTTGAAAGCTCCGCCCTGCGGGATGGGCTGCCCGCGTTTCGACTGAGTCACCACAAGGTGGCAGCAGGCAACTGCACTCTGGGGCCTCGGCCTTCTATGGGCAGATTTCTTCCTCAGGGATGCCAGCATTTATTGGTTAAAGCTGCAAACCCAAACAGCCGCAGGAGGCCAGTGAGTGAAAGTCCAGGAGAGTTGACCTTTTGCCAGGCTTTTCTGAGCAGGAATCAAAGCCCCTTCATGGAGAAATAATACCCAATACATCGGATGCCTCAAAATCATGTGAATTCTTGCCCGTTAAGAGATCCCCTTACAGGAGCGTTATGAAGCGTTTTTGTTTTTAAAGATTTTTTTTGATGTGGACCATTTTTAAAGTCTTTATTGAATTTGCTACAGTATTGCTTCTGTTTTATGTTTTGTTTTTTTGGCTGAGAGGCATGTGGGATCTTAGCTCCCTGACCAGAGATGGAACCTGCACCCCCTGCCTTGGAAGGCGAAGTCTTAACCCCCCAGACCGCCAAGGAAGTCCCTTTATGAAACCTCTTAACACCTGTTGTCCAGCCCTTAGGGTTTGTTAGTTTGTTTGCACAGAAGTTTGTGGAGGGGCCAGGGCGGGACTTCTATCCTCTGTATGGTTTAGGTAGCTTCTGAAGAACTTTTGAGGTTACTTAAATAGAAAGAAAAAAAGTGTGACTTGATGACGGGCCTGGGTCACATGGATTGGAACTGCTCTGAGGAGAGGCTGTGCAGGTTCCCAGCCCTAAGATCCGGGAGCTGCTTCCTCCCCCTTGTCGCTGCCCGTTACCCTGAGGCCGTGAGGCAGTAGGTGAGAGTTCAGGGTCATCTTCCTGGTTTTTCCACAGATGTGAAATCCAAGTCCTGTTGGGAGAGCTCTAGAGAGTACAGTCCAAGGAGCGGGCAGTGGTGCCAGCGGAGGAACTGGACGCAATTGCACACCGGCAGCGAGTCCTGCGTTGTGCTGGGTGCAAATGGAGGACCTGATGCTCTGGAGACCTCCAGGCGGGGGTATATATACATCTAATGTGTCAGTGAAAAGTTGAAAACTACGAAATATGATTTATATGCCAAAGGAGAGTGCACACAGTGAGAGCGGAAGGAACTGAGGGGCCATGAGGGAGGCTATCAGGAAGAGGCGGGAGCTTCCGATGGGGTGCTGTAGGAAGAAGAGCTAGGGGCTTTTAGGGTCCCCTCAGATGAGCATTTCCTTATTGAAAGGCTAAACGCTTTGTCAATAGGACTTTTGTCCTCTCTCCTTCACACCTGAAGAAACTGAGGCACAGGGTGGGAGAGTAATTAGGTGCACACCGGATTCAGCAACAGCTGTAATGCCACGTTTAGCCACAAGAACGGAAGGTAGCACAGTGTATTCAGTCGTCAAAAGGGATGTCAATTGTACTAAATAACCTGACTCTTAGGAACTCAGTGAATCTTCACGTTGACCTTCCAAAAACTTGTGTGTGTTGTTTCCCAACTTAAGCAACATAAGAAGGTTGCTAAGCATTTAAAGGAAATATTCCTACTCATTGTCCAGAGGCCCCCTCTTCCTGCTGCAGGGACATGAATGAGGCTGCTGGGCAGGGGTGAACTGGTCTGCGGGTCAGTGCCCCCTGAGGGCATCACTGTGGCTTCGCAGAGATCACGATGGTGGCCCCGATTCACCGGAAAAAAAAAAAAACACGCTTCCTTATCCACGTGCTTCCTTCCAAAAGAGAAGTCTGTTTCCATTTAGGTTTGCCATCTGAAAGAGTTCAAATAATTTGTGGGGCTTTGAGAAATCAGTTGTATCTTGAAAAATTTTATGCTTATTCTTTAACCCTCCTGGATAAATGAAGTGTCAGTATGAGAGAGTTGTCAAAACAGACAATTGGTAAGTGTGGCTGGAATCTAGGTCCTCTGCCGCTTACCAAATAACTTCAAGTGTTGAACTGCTGGCTAATTCATCTGTAAAATGGGGATAATTCCTGCCTTTGCAGGGTGCTTGTGAGGTGACTGAGGGCAGCTGGTAGGTGCTAGCCGGCAGGGAAATACTCCATGGTACTGCCATTATCACCTCAAATTCCTGGTTTCACTAAAACAAAGTGATTCTTTTTTTTTTTTTTTTCTCAAAGTGATTCATTTTGATGTGTTTTAAAAAGCCCACAATCCTTTGATCAAAACCATTTAAAACGATTTCCCTGTGTTGAATCCCCAAGCTCGGTCCCTTTCCCTGCCTTTCCACGCTTTCCTCGATGGTCCCTGTGGCTCTGACTCAGGCCCGTCTTGCAGGGAGGACCCCTGCCTCGGCTTGTGACAATGGGCTCTTGAGCCGTCTCCCAGGGACAGAAGCCTGCCCCGGGTGGGCAGTGTCACCTCAGGCCTCAGAAGAGCCCTGCAAGGTTAGGTCATCAGGACAACAAGGAGGAGGAAGAAAAAGGAGAAGGGGGGCTTCCCTGGTGGCGCAGTGGTTGAGAGTCCGCCTGCCAATGCAGGGGACACGGGTTCGTGCCCCGGTCCGGGAAGATCCCACATGCCGCGGAGCATGTGGGTCCGTGAGCCATGGCCGCTTGGGCCTGCGCGTCCGGAGCCTGTGCTCCGCAATGGGAGAGGCCACAACAGTGAGAGGCCCGCGTACCGCAAAAAAAAAAGAAAAAAAGAGGAGAAGGGCTCCCCGAAACCAAAGAATCAATAGGTTGTCCTCTTTTCATTTTCCCTGAGTTTTCAAACTACACCAGTTGTCCTACTGACTCCAGACTTTTTCTGGGGTGAAGTTTCCCCAAAGGGTGTAGTTCGTGGAATCAGGCAGGTGCCAGGGTCACCTGTGTGCTGGCTGCCCGGCTGTTCCATCCTCACACCAGCTCTGAGTCCTTCCCTCCCCGCAGCTTCTCCCTGCCCTCCCCAGGAGCCACGTGCCACCACTTCTGCTCCCCAGGAGGGGAGAGGGGAGGTGGGGCGTTTTGCCCTGGTTCTGTATGCGCAGGAAATCTCCCCGGAGAGCCTAACGCTGGCAGAGGAAGTGAGCCCTGCGCTGGGCAGCAGGGGCCCTGCATTTGAGTTCCTTTCTGGCAGTAAGTGGCTGATTAACGTGCCAGGCTGGCCAAGCCGCTTCCTTATTGGTTTCTTTATCTGGAAAAGGAGGTGGTTGAACTAGGTGATTTCTGAGGTCCCTTCTGGTAATGCATGAGACACCCAGTGTCAGTTCTACCCAGAAGACATGTTAGCCCTGGCAAGCAGGTCAGAATGAGTCGACCATCCTGTTAAACATACTTTTTGAGGATAGTAATATTTGTGCGTCTCGATTTTGTGGGTGGAACTCCAGTATGTTTCCAATTATCTCAAGGAATTGTATTTAATTCTTAGAAAAAATTTAGAATAAAATTAATTTTTGTTTAACCCCATTTTAATTTGCTGAAATATAAACCTAGTTCCTTTTCTTTTTTGGGACTGCTTCCTCGGTGATGAATGCTGGTTTCTGCCTGGTCCATTATTAACCAGCATGGAATCCTACCTCATTCTCTTCAGTTATTCCTCAAGGGAGAGAATTAAGATTCTAAATTCTTTTCCTAAATATTTTTACTATGAAATTCTGAGTATTTTTCCATAGCCTGTAGGAGGATATTAGCCTCTGCTAAGAATTACCCTTCTGATAATAGTTCTCCCAGCAAGTACTTTTGTAGCAAGCTAAGCCTTCTTACATTTAAGTTTCCAACATTTAACCTTGACATAGAAAGGTCAGCTCGTGCTGCTATTCTAATTTAAGTAGATGGAGTCCTGAATGAGAGCGATGACAGAGCTGGTAAAATCTCCAAAAACATAGCCTAAAGTTGGAATTTAGAACTATGGGCATAGTTCTATTTTTAAAAACTATAATTATGACTAATAAAACAACATGGAGTATTTAGGAAAACAGAGAACAAAAAATTATCTTACCACCCTAATATAACTACTATAATTTACTTTGGGTGAACTTTAAAACCAGTTTTAAAGGTGACACTTCACAACATATCCAGTGGTATCAGCAAGTTACAGATCAGGTGTTTTGAGACTGAGATTCATATACAACAGGAATTTAGGGATTAGTAGTTTTAAAACTTTGAACTGAAAGTCAGATTTCTAAAAATCTTACTACAGAAGAAGTGCAAAAATTCAACCTGTCACGTTGAACTTTGATGATAAAAAAAAACTAAGCAAGTTAGAGTTAACCTAGGCATGCTGTTCCAAGCAAACTCTGACTCCCAGAAACAGCTTCTTTGTGCACTTGGTGATTGGGACAGGTGGGAAGGGGTTGGCCCTGCTAATAACAACTGTCATGGTTAAGGGCTTACTATAGACTAGGCACCACATAAATTATCTCAATACATCTTCCCTGCAATCCTGTGAGGTGGGCTTTATGATCCGAATTTTACAGAGGAGGAAATAGGTTTAGAGTAAGATTACATAGTTTGCCCAGGGTCTCATGGCTAGTCGATGGTGGATTCTAGATCCAAACCCAGGGCCATTTGATTTTTGTTTTAAATTTTATTGAAGTATTGTTGATGTACAATGTTGTGTTAATTTCTGCTGTACAGCACAGTATTCAGTTATATTTACATTCTTTTTCTTTTATTTTTTTGGCTGTGCCATGTGGCTTACAGGATCTTAGTTCCCTGACCAGAGATTGAACCTGTGCCCCCTGCAGTGGAAGCGTGGAGTCCTAACCACTGGACCACCAGGGAAGTCCCTATACACTCTTTTTCATATTCTTTTCCATTACAGTTTATTGGATATCATTTCCATTCCCACACTCACCTTTTTAAAATTGCCAAATTTACTCTGGTTAGAATTTGAAATTAATTTTTATGATCTCATACCATTCACTTCTCATATCATACCTTCAGTAACACTTGCAATTCAGTGATATGTAAGTGGCTTAGAAATTCTTCCTCTCATTACACGTAGCAAATGCAGAAAAGGCAACTTTCTACCACTATATAATCTTTGAGAACCAGAGGTAAAAAGTTGGTAGAGTGAGGCATCTTAAGAGCTGTCATTGAAACCATCTGGCTGCTTGTTCATTTATCTTGTTAAAACACCAATAAGTGTGTGTAAGACAATGTGCAAAGGCTAAAAAGTGTTCAGAATCAAAAAAAAAAAAAAAATAGAAGACTGGTTTCATTTCCCATCCTCTTCAAAGGATGGGCAGAGGGCTCAGGTGTCCTGACTCCAGGGCAGGCGTCGCTTGGAAGATGCTGCTCACCCTGCAAGTCTGGTCCTCTGACAACTCTTCACTCTCCACCATGGCCTGGGTGCCTGTGTTTCAAATTTTCTCCAGGCTGCATCTGGAGAAAGTTATTTATCCTTCTCTGGGCTCAGAATAAAAGCCCTGGGTTTGAATTTCACCTCTGATATTTAATCGCTGTGTGGCTTTGGACAGTTTCCATGCACTCTGTCTCAATTTCTTAACCTGTGAAATGGAGAGATTTATGGGTTTGTTGTGTGAATCAGATAAAATCGTGGACATGAAAATGCTTTGTAAGCTGTGTGGCTTTATCTACCATGTAAGGTAGATACTGATTTCCTTCTCCTCCACCTTCTCCTTCAGGCATCCTTCATCCCCTTGCCTCAGCAAGCAAGGATGAAGAACTGCCTCTCACGGGAAACCCATTTCATCCTGTCATTCTACAGCGTTTCTAGGAACAGTAGGAGAACCCTGAGATTCATTCGTCCTTCTGAGTCAGTCCATGCAAGAGTGAAAGTGACACATTTCTCAGAAGTGTGGTTGTTTCAGTGCCTTTCTTTCTGGTCCTTCTCCCCTCCATTTTATTCTCTTCTTAACCTGTATTTTCATGGGAAACATGCAGTGATGACACAGAATTATTCGAATTGAGTCATGTGACTGCTTTCCAGTAAAAGAGGAGAAAACTGAAGCTATGTTAGTTCCTATCTCCCACGGATATGCACACACAAAAACACTCAAGATATGTGTGCACTCAGACACACCTCTACTCCTAAGACTGAGATTGTGGGTGTGTTTAATTAAAATATCAATACATATATTTTTGGTTTTCATAGGATCCCCAAATTGAAAGAGAAGTTGGAGATGGTCCCGTTCAAACAGAGCCCCCTGGTGTACCATTCCTCTCTGGAATGTCACTACCATATGTTTATCAAGCTTTAGTGTGACCTTCTGGTGACTGTCCAATCCCTCTCCCTTTTAAAAATTTTGTAAATAATATTCTGTGTCTGTAAGTTTTCTTTTCTCCAAAATATCCCCCTTTAAATAAGATTTCTTAAAAGTTATCTGATCTATTAGGAATTGAAAGTAATGAAGGAGGGGAAAAACTTTCTCCTCTACCCTCTTGGGTTTAGTCCCTGGGGTCCTGCAAATTAAACTGACAAAACCAGATTACCAGAGAAAGAATTTATTATGTGTGCATACAGAGCCCTTTGTAGAAAAGAAGTGAAGATTCAAAGAAGCAGTTAGACCCAGCAGCTTAGATACCATTTTAACAAAGAGTCATAAACTGTGGATAGATAACTAGACAAAGGAAGGAGGGAGTGTTGAACTTCTAGGGGAAGTAGATTAAGGGAAGGTAAGTATATGGGGGAAGCTAATCAAAGATAAGGATTATTTAGTAAGGTTTATTAGGCAGACTCAAGTTAGTGCCTTTTCCATCCATAAGAGTTGTCCCCCTCTTTCTAATATGTAAACTTCCTTTACAAATGGAAAATTGTTACCTTTACAAAAGGAAATTTATGCCTGGTTTTTAGACAGAAAGGGGGACGGCTGAGAGCTTTTCCTGAGTCTGCTGTTTCTCAATTGCCTTCAGCTCAAATGCATCCTTATGCCAAAGTGGCACCTTCTGTGGTGGCATATTCTGATCCCCCTCTTTAGCGAGAAAGTGGGTGGAAGAAGAAATTAATTAATGTTCATACTAAGAACTTAGTATGAACATTAAATTAAATCGGGTCAAGTGAGTAAGTCTTCACTGAGCACCAGCCATGGGTAGTGTACTTGCTGGGATGGGGGTGTGCAGAAGCCACGGGTGTCTCCTTTAAAGAATTTAAGATCCAGAGAGCAGATTAGCAACAAGCATTTGAAAACGTAAAAAGCCAAAGCACATACAAATAGCTGTTCAAGTGGATGGTAGAAAAGTTGTCTCTAGTAATTGCTAAATGAAATTCCACGAGAGCAAGTGGAGAGTTCAGAAGAGGGTCAGATACTAGTGGGTTTTGGGTCAGAGGACACAGACTTTGAGGAACAGTCCAGGAGTTTGGGTAGTGCCTAAATGAGCAGAAGAACTGAAATGAACTTTCCAGGAAAAAGGACCTGGCCTGCAGAGGATGAGGCCTCAGAAATACCACACATTTTGTGGAGCAGAAGCTGGAAAATGAGGTTCTTTCATGCGGAAGGTTTGGGAGGGTGACTTCCTTTAACAAACTGGGTTGGGGCCATGCATCAGATTTAGGCCAATGTCTAAGGAATTGGTCATCCAACCCAGAGGCAAGAGTAGAGTACTAGCTCATCTTTCTGGAGCAAGACCCTCCGTCCCAGTTCACCACCCCAGAACTTTGTGGGTTGTCAGCATGGGACTGGGGGAAAGTCCAGGAGCAAATGTTGCCAATCCCTGGTTCCTGTACAACCCTGGTGGAAACAGCTGAGGGTTTTCGTGGGAGGAAGCCAGTAACACGGGGCAGCATTTGACAGACACCCACTTGGGCTTTCCCTGGGCATGACGCTCTGGTCGTCAGTTGACTAATTCCATTCACCTTGATGCAGGAAATTATTGAATAGCTTGGCTGATGAGTAAGTGAAAGTCTGCACGAAACCCTGAGTTGCCCGTAGCCCGCCTGTGGGTGGCTGCTGCTGAATTTCGACATGGAAGGACCTCAATTTCCTGGTCTCTCCATCCCCACGCTTGCCAAAGAGCCTTGCAGAGAAGAAGAGGTGTACGGTTCTTAGCTTCGAGGGAGTGCAGCTCTGAGATTTAAGGCTCTGATTTTCTTATCCCAATCACTTTTCAAGTGTGCTTGACTCTCAATTTCTCAGCGTCAGAAAACGGAATGTGTCCAGTGAGCCCTGCTGTAATTTTATAGGAAATCCCGCACTTTCTTTAATGTTCCCTAAAGCAGTGCAGCCCAGACTTTCATGTGATGAGAATCACTTGGAAATCTTGTAAAAAGGCAGAGTCTGATTCAATAGGTTTGGGGTGAGGGCCCGAGATTCTGCATTTATTTTTTGCATATATTTTCAGGCTTTTTTCTGAGCGTACATTTATTTACACATATACACACACATACAAATATACATATACATGTACATAGTGTGTTTGTATCTACATCAAAGGAATGTCATGCTTTATATGAAGAACTGTATCTTAATATTTTCAAAACTTGTTACAAAAAAGGTATTTTTAAAGTTATTACATTTTCTTGGAAAGCAATTTCTAGTGGCTACATAGGTTTTATCATATATACATGCTAACAATTCACTGAACTATCAACATTATTCTACTGTTAGAAATCTAGGGTGTTTTCAATTTTCCCACACTGAATATCCTTGTATGTGGGTCTTTGGGTACTTCTCTATTTCTTTAGAACAATTCCCAGGGGTAGAACATTTTTTTTAGGTTTTTGCTTCATATTATTAAATACCCTACAAAAGTTGTACCAATACACTCCCAGCTGTAATACCTGAAAGTGCCCCTTTTTCCTATTCTCCTATTAATATTCATGGTTAAAAATCTATGCCAGTTTGATAGCCTAAATATGGAATTCTATTTTAGTTTGCATTACTTTGATTGCTTTTGAGGTTAAACTGGGGTTTTTTTTCACATATTTATTATCTATTTTCTTCTAATGCAAACTTTGCTACTTTTTCTTTTTTCAAATTGAGGTGTAATCGACATGTTATATTAGTTTCAGGTATAGAACAATGATTCTATATTTGTATATATTGTGAAATGATCACCACGATAAGTCTGGTTAACAACCATCAACTGCGATTCTGCCTTTTTAACAAGCTCCCAGGTTCTAGCAAGCTAGATAGCAGGGGTGGGGCTGGTGCTTACTTTCTCATTCCAAATTCTTGTTGACCCATTTCTGCTGCTTCCTCTCCTGAGGCTGCCTTTTCTTTCCACATCTCTTTGCTGCTGTGTGGACATCATAGGACTGTTTTGCATGTAAAGAATTTTATTTTAGATGTGGTAATAATGGAAGAGAATTAAAGCACAATGTAGACATGGAAACAATTTGAATACTAGGCTCATGACTCTTTAAAGTTCCCTTGCTGTGTCAGCTACTGAAGTTTCTAACTGGCATCTCTCTCCATTTCTCTTCTCTCTGGTGATAACTCAAGTTCTTGTTATTTGTATGTGTAGTGATTTCCTTCTCTGTTTCCACCGTGGAAGAATAGAACTTCCCTCTCTGTGTTTACCCTGGATAGAGATAGGCTCTATCTTTGCGCTTCCAAAAAGGCCTAAGGTAAGTTCTCTCCAAAACAGAAGTGCCATTTTGTCTAACATGAAGTTCATGGCACTCCTGGATGGAGGAAACTCATGATGATTTTCTTCTTTTATGGATAGTACTTTTATTTTTCTTCTTCTTATCCATGTTAAGTACCCAGCATGGCGACTGGCACAGAGTGGGCATTTAATAAATGGTGTTTTTGTTAATACGGAGATAAAGTTCTGGTGCACACAGCTCCATGGTTCATAGAACAGATTCAGAATTGAGGGGTTCTGCTTTTGATCTGGAACTTTCTCCAGTGACCTCAACCCTATTCCATCCAGGGTTCTCACGCAGCACTCTGGGAAACTGCTTTCCTAAGTCTTCCCCCAACCTGATACTTTTTTTCTTTTTCAGCTTTTGCCTCCAATCCCCTCCCTTCATTTCTGTTCCCTGTAACTCTTTCATAGATTCTTCACCTTTTCATCAGAAGATCAGGAATTACACTGTTTTTTAGACAATAGACAGATACACACACACACACACACACACACACACACACACACACACACACACGGAGGGAGGGAGGGAGGGAGGGAAGGAGGGAGGATGGGAGGGAGAGAGAGAGAGAGAGAAGGTTTCTGTGTCTAAGCCCCAAATAATTCCTATGGCCACAAACCTCGGCATGTGAAGACCCTGGCGCAGCATTTTCATCTGAAAAATAATCATTGTAATGAACTCTGATTTTTAACCCAAAAGTAAAGCTGTTTTGTTCTTGAAAATCTTTTCACAGTAGAAATATGTTGACCTTTAAAAAGAAAAGAATTGGTTGCTATGGAGTGTGATTTTATGGAGGTTCTATTAAGTACATAATGGGTTTGAACATTCGACTCAAACAAATAGGTAAACATGAAGTAATGGATGCAAAGAATCCTGAAACTGGAAACAGTCGTTTGTATTAAAAGGGGGAAAAAAAAGAATTATGTGGATTTGTAGGGTCTGTGGCTTTATAGTTTTAAGGATGCTCCATGTTTTTTCTTCAATGGGGGACGGAGAAGTAGGGTTATGAAAGGGAATGGGACATGGACTTTCTAAATGATCTAGGGACTGAAAAGGCAGATAAACCTTATATTTAATTAGTTTGAATAGCCTAAAAGGAGGAAGACTTTTTGTGCTTGATGACGAGGAGAGCTGCAAGAAGGTTGGGAATAAAAGCCATAATGCTTTGAGGCCATTCTGACCTAATGTTTTAACCCATATTCAGAGGGTCTGACTCTAACATAAATAAATCAGTGCTTCAGGGAAATTAGAAAGGCGTGTTTTAATTTCATTTAGAAAAAAGACTGGAGTTAAAGTAAATTATATACTAATAGCTTTTGTTTGGTGAATAAGATAGTGAATGATAATAAGAATGATAATGAGATAGTGATAATTTATATTTTGCATTTAATTCTTTATCAATATTCTTTAAACCTGTTATATGCTAACATTGTTTAACTGGCTATTTTAATAAGGAGTCAGAGCTCTGATAAACAGTGAGAGTAAGAAAATCCTGTAAAATTTTTAAGGTCTCTCTCAGTCAGTTTAGACTAGGATGAAACACTTCCATTTAGAGAGAGAAAGAATGGGAGGTGCACACAGTAGGTTTGATCTGTTACAACCTTGAAATCCTGTTTGGCTGACATTGTGGGGCTCCCTTAGCCAGGGCTTGTGGGATGTGCTTTGATCAGACCCAGATTCTGCTTTTTGAGCAGGGCTCACCTCCCCAGTACTCTTTGTGGTTGCTGGCTCCACCCAGCTGGGAGGTTTTCCCCCCAATATGCTCTTTGGCTGCATCTGAAATAGTGATGGCAAGTATAACTCTCCCTGTCTTGATTTAATGGTAGATTACTAGAACTCTACCCTTACACTGTTTTTTTCTGAGTCCTCTTACCTACGTAAAGGGATTTCCAGATGCTTCATTTTGATTCCCGCTTGTAGGAAATGTATTTGGTTGAAAGGTTTTACTGGGCACTTCTACCTCAAAGGCTTTTCCAATCGTATCTTTTGCTTTGTGGGGATAGAAATAGTTGGTTTTTTTCCAAACTTGCAAGGCTCTGAATTTCTGGACTCTCTTCATTCGCTTTCATTTTTGTTTGCAAACCTGCCTACTCCTTCCTGAGCTCATGTCTTTCTTGTGTTACCTCACCAAATGCAGACAATAACCTCCAACACACATAGCTGGCATTCTGTTCCCAGTGTCCTCCTTTAGAGCTCTTATTGGACCTCTAGGTACAATATCTGCCTCTCAAGTTACTGCAGGCAATAATTTTACCAAATGTTTTGCCATTCATAACATTGGTCATCATTTATCTAGCTTCCAATTTCATTGTCATCATAGCCTACCACCTGACCACCATGGACAATGCCACCATTTCAGCCTTTTGCTGTGGAAGCCCCTCACTTCTAGGCATCGATTTCTGTATCCACATGTATACTGCTAGGTTGTGCCAACATTTCTTGATTAGACTCCCTTTTCTTTCTTTCTTCCTTCCTTTCTTTCTTTCTTTCAAGTTGGTCCAATTTTAGTGAAGTCTGTTACAGAAGACAATTCAAATAGGAAGCACTGTCTGTGGTTTTAAGGCCTATAGAAATCTGCATTATGTTTTACTGCAAAATAATATAAAATACATTAATTCAAACTACGGTGTAAAAAGATTTTAATTATGAATGTATGTCCTCATTAAATTAAATATTTGCAAATGTTTAGACTCCCCTTTCTTGAGTGAAGATGAAACCTCTTGAGGGTCGGATTTGTAAAACTAAATGTGTTCATTTAGCTCTCAATATATCCAACAATCCCGTGTCGTTATCTTATTGGTTAATATACGTGTGTTTGCTTTCGTTCCATAACTATATTTTAAACTCATTAAGGTAGAGACTCTACTAGTACAGTCTATTACCTATAATGCAGCACGGCTTCCAGAACATGGGAGGGCATACAAAAATCTTGCTTAATTGAATGTTTGAACAGCTGTAATATTTTACGACATGGAGGCTGTGTGTAACTCATTCATACCACTACAGAGCTTCCTGCTGTCTTTTTCTGTGGGCCCTTGGAATTGTGTGTAGAGTGCTGTAGCTGTTGGTGTGTTGAATGATAGCTCCACTTGGATTATTGAAACTCTTAAAGCCAGAAGCAGCTTGGGCCGCAAGTGGTACAGGGCCAGTTAGTGAAGGTCTTCCACCATAATCAGCTGTGTGTTCATCATATATTTATTACTGGGTCCCCAAATAAGAAGGGTTTATTATTGTTAGAAGAAAGAATGATCTGGATCCACTGATGGAATTCAAACTTGGTGATGGTTGATTACTAGTTTGACATCCTGATAAGTTAGTTAGTTTTACCTTGATGGGGGAAAACTTTGTGACCATTGGGCACATGAAAATTCAACGTTGCTTCCTTCTTACATTAAAAAAAAATTATTTAATTTTCTCTGCAACCAGCAAATCCTTCTGTATTGAATCAGGCATTCTTAACTCAAGGCGATTTCCTTGTTTCTTCTCCCGGGAGAGCTGCTGTGGTCTTCTCTGCATGGAGGTATGGCTCTGCGTGGAGAAGAGACTGTTGCAGAAAGTGAGTGGCTCAGCCCACTCAACTTAATACGCTTTTAAGGGTCTATTGCACGTATTGCTCTGATAGCTTGTGTGATACAAGCAAATCTGAAAACATGACTCTTGATTTCACGGTGTCAGCTTCACCGAGTATATGGAAGAATGTATCCAGAGAGGCCTTGAAAATTCTCTATAAGATGGGCTCAGGGAAAGCCCCTGAAGGGGTTGCCTAGGGGACTTGTCTTGAATTGGTGTATGCATAGAAAATATACTGTCTTAATTAATTAATTAATTAATTTTAAAATTAACTTTTATTGGGGTTTAGTTGATTTATAATGTTGTGTCAGTTTCTTCTGTACGGCAAAGTGAAACAGTTATACATATACATATATCCACTCTTTTTTAGATTCTGTTCCCATATAGGCCATTACAGAGTATTGAGTAGATAGAGTCCCTTGTGCTATGCAATAGGTTCTTACCACTTATCTATTTTATTTATAGTAGTGTATATACGTCAGTCCCAATCTCCCAATTTATCTCTCCTTCCCTTCCCCCTTGGTAACCATAAGTTTGTTTTCTACATCTGTGACTCTATTTCTGTTTTGTAAATAAGTTCATTTGTACCACTTTTTTTTTTTTTAGATTCCACATATAAGTGGTATCATATATTTGTTTTGCTCTCTCTGACTTACTTCACTCAGTATGACAATCTCCAGGTCTATCCATGTTGCTGCAAATGGCATTATTTCATTCTTTGTTATGGCTGAGTAATATTCCATTGTATATATACACTGTCTTAATTTAGATTGTATACTTGGGGATATATACTTAGAGAAGGATGCTGGCAGAGATTATTGGGGGGAACTGAAGTTACCCCAAGTCCATGAAGACCCCAGAGAACCATCCTAAAACATATAAGCAAGTGTGAGGTAGACTAAAGATGAGCACAGAGTAATGAGGGAGGGAACGGTGATTCAAGGAGGTCTTCTTAGGGGGTTACATTTCTGATTGTCCCAGAGAAGAGGTGTAGAGAAGAACGCACAGGCATGGGGAGGAGAAACACGGGTGAAAGACTCATGATCACAGAAGAATTTTGATCAATCTTGGAGGGGCTTCATGAGCCCAAGAGCTGTTTCCTCTTTATTTCCTACATTTAAAGAAAATGGGGCAAACTTGTTCAAACACGTGATGGAGGAGAGTAACCTTACCCTGCTAGAATGTGCCCTGCCTTATTAACAGAGCATGTGTAATTTTACCTGATCTTAATGGGCATTAAAAAGAGTAAGTTATTGTTATTTCAGAAATGTCTGTGTATCCCTAGGCTATAATGCCTAGCATACAGCAAGTGCTTAATAAATGTTGACCTGAACTGAACTAAGATAAATTAACATTTTTGCAAGTCATTTAAAATTACACATCAGAGCATTTAAAGGTTCTACTTGCTAATCCATTTAGTTTAAAAAATCAAACCATCTTCAGTCAGACACAGCCAAGATAATAGTTGTTTATATGTTGTATAAGTAATGATTATCAATCTATCAAACACTGGTAGGAGTCTAACCATGGGGTTAAAACAGAATTAGTTCAGGGAGACCATGAAACTAACTGCCTGGGATATAATTTCTGAATCTCTCACTGATGCCATTCATTTCTCTGGTTTTGTTTTTTCCATTCATAAAACAGAGCTAAAGATAGTCCTCTGTTTAATACCGAGCCTCCTCGAAGGATGACTTATCCGCTTAAATCTCAGTTTACATTGCATGACTGGAAAGTAGAATGTAAGGTGCGTGACTAGAGTTCTTAGCCATTTTGTGGAAAAACATGAAAGATCATGACAGCAGCTTGTCACTTGGTTCATCTCTGTAGTACATAAGAAAATTTGCTGTAGTGTGAGGACAATGGGGGTGGGAGTGGGGCAGAAGAAGAGGAAGATTTGATTCTTTTTTCATCATCCCTTTTTAGGGTCCCCCTTCGATTCCCCTTCAGGAAGTGGAATAGAAAAAAAAACAACACTACATTCGTCAGTAACTCTGGGGCAACCACAAGTTAGACAGTAAGCAGGTCAACTGAAACAAGGACAGAGATTGCTATAAAACCAACAGTGCTCTCGTTGACACCACACGGGCACACAGAAGGCAACACAGCACAGAAAGAGCTTCCTGCACGAAACAGGTGACCAGAGCAAAGTGACAATGACATTCCTGCGTGACATGGCCGTGGTGAGTAGTCAGGATCATTCTTGTGTTGGTCATCCCTAGGATTTCAGGAAAGCAGATTTATAAGGAATGATGCTAGATTGGGGTCTTTTGGGGGGTCATTTCTTTAAAAAACAGAGCTGACTTTAACGCTGATCCTTGTCTGGTGGAGAAAAAGAAAAAATAACCAGAAATTATAATGGAGTGTAAAACCATAGCTCTTCACCGATGGCTCTGGCATAGTTGGTGTTAGCTTTTGAAGTTCTTGACATCACAAACTGGACATGGTCTCTCTTGTGGCCACCATTGTAGAGTTAAGTTGGCCCTCATCTCATGGGGGAGCTTAGCCAGACTTTTAGGAGCTGTACATGTTGATTTTAACCAAGGAAGCTGGGGCCCCAATAGGGGTAATGATTCCCCCAAGATGAGCAGATGACAAGGAGTGCCCTGCATGCAGGGAGTGAAATCACCTGGTGATGCACTTGGACAGCTCCTATGGGAGAGACATTTGACACATCTCTGAGAGCTGGTCATTTTTGCATTGTCTCCTTCCTCCTGGAGGAGAGGAAGATGTTAATGTGATGGAAATCTGCATCCCCTGGGTCTAGAATCTCACCTGGCATTCGTCAGGTAAGACCTTCGAAGAATTTAAAATACAGCAGCATGAAAGCAGGGCTTGGGAAACCACTCACCATATTATTGGTTTAAATACTCCTTTTCTTCTCTCTTTTTACAAGCCATGCAACTTAAAAGAGATTGGATTTCATAAAAGGTCATGGCATATGGTGATGATAATACTACGTTATATTCATATACTGTTTTAGAGATGGTAAGAAATGCAGCCAAGTGCAGTAGTTAGCGGGCATGGGCTTTGGAGTCAGACAGACCTGGCCTCACCACTTACCAAGTGTGGGATTTGGGGTAAGTTACTTAGCCTCTCTGTGCATTCTTATTCCTCTTATCTGTATAGAGGAATAATAATGGTATCTCCCTCATGGAAGGATTAATTGATATCATTGAGAATGACTAAACCTATTCTCTGAAATAGCAGATATATGCAGGCATGGCTTTTAGTTAACTTGGCCATTTTAATATAACAACCAATAAGGATAGAGAAAGCATTCAATAAATTCTTTTTTAATTGAAGTAGAGTTGATTTACAATGTTGTATTAGCAACATTGGTATATAGCAAGTGATTCAGTTATATATAAGTGAATAAATAAACCATAATTTCCATTATGGTTTATTACAGGATATTGAATATAGTTCCCTGTGCTATACAGTAGGTCCTTGTTGATTATCTATTTTATATATAGTTGTGTCTATATGTTAATCCCAAACTCCTAATTTATTCCTCCCCCGCCCCCTTTCCCCTTTGGTAACCATAAGTTTGTTCTCTATGTCAGTGAGTCTGTTTCTGTTCTGTAAATATGTCCGTTTGTATCATATTTTAGATTCCACATATAAATGATATCATATGGTATTTGTCTTTTTCTTTCTTGTTTACTTCACTTAGTATGATAATCTCTAGGTCCATCCATTTTACTGCAAATAGCATTATTTCATTCTTTTTATGGCTTAGTAGTATTCCACTATATATACATACACATATATATACACACACACACACACACACACACACACACACACACACACACACCTCATCTTCTTTATCCATTCATCTGCCCGTGGACATTTAGGTTGCTTCTGTGTCTCAGCTACTGTAAACAGTGCCACTATGAACATTGGGGTGCATGTATTTTTTCGAATTAGAATGTTAAATATTAATATTAATGATGTCATTATTTTTACCTCTGAGTCTTGCACCAATCCAGGGGAGCGGATTGGGACGACTTTCCCCATTGTGCATATGAACAACAGCTCAATGAATTTAAGTGATTTAACATCACTGGATACTGTATGCCCAAGAATGAGGACATGAATCTAGGTTTACTGGCTCCAAGTAATATTCTTTTCCTTGAATGGTTCAGAAGCAAGATTTCTGAATTTAAAGCCATTGTGTTTAAACAAATTTGTTGGATAGTTTTGTGTTCTAAAGCCACGTCTATTTTTGGTTTCTTTGAAGAAATCTGTTGTACTGTCAGCAAGAAACATGACAGGGCAAAGGACATTAGAATAGGATTAGAAATTGGAGGTGCAGGCACACAGGACATCCTCAATACGGTGGTAGGGCAAACTCTTATGGGCTGGGAGCTGCCCGGGTTCTGGAGCATGTTCCTACATGGGGTGAGCACGAATCACAGGTGAGTTCAGGAGACAAGTGTTCAGATGTTCTCTTTACGGGAGTTCACAGTGCAGTAAGTAAAAGGTTGAGCTGAGCATGTTGGGAAGCTAAGGACCGTCTTGTCTAAGCAGGCATCCTTTTACTTTTTAAAATGTCATAGTGCTTTGTCTAGACAGAAGTTACGTGAGGGCAAATTCCACATCTTTCTCGTCCACTGTGTATCATTAGGACAATGTAGACTTAACAATAGTACCTATACTGAATACTCTCCATGTCCCAGCCCTGCTCTTCATGCTATATATGGGTCCTATCATTTAATCTCCACATTTGCTGGTGGAGTCACAGCTAGTAAGAGTCCTGGAACTGAGTTATGGACCCAGGACTTTTGACTCCAGAGACGGGAAAGAGTTGTTGAATGAATGAATGATTGCAAGAGACAAAAGTAGACATCTGCTGATTATCTGGAGGGAAATCAGCCTCTTTCAGGCTTATCTGGGTCAATCTTGCTTTCAGCTTCTTTTTAGTATCAGCTACATTAGTACAGCACTTGACACCATGACCTTTTTGTTTGCTCTTATCATTTCCTGCCTCCAGCACTTGCAAAAGATAAAAAGAAGGTCCTTTAAATCAACATGTCTAAGCACCTTCCCAACCCTAACTCACGGAAGGTGTGAGCCTGAACGACACTGAGCCCTGAGGATGAAAGTAGCTCACTTTCAGCCCTGGGTCTGCATTATGTTGAGTATTGGTGATGAGGCTTGTCCATCCCCAGAGAGGGTCGGTGGTCACCGTGGGGTGAGCAAAGCAGGTCGTGAGAAAGGGAAGCTGGAGAGATTTTTAGCTCTTCCTTTATTTTAGTTAGGTCTTCACTGAACGCTTTCTTTGTGCACTCCTGTAATACCAGATAAACGGGTATTTCAATGTAAGTATAAAAAATATATTTTCTGGAGCTAAAGAGAAATAGTCTCCATTTCTCTCTTGAGCATCCTCAGTGCCTCTGCTTCCTTCAGTCAGCATGGGTCATTAGAACTCTGCTATAGTTGGTTTTGCATGGTGTTTTTCTTAATGTGTTGAGCTTAACTATGTTGTTAATTTAAATGGATTGTTTTGTTCATGCATTCACTCACCTGCTCTTTCATTCATCCAGAAAGTATTTTGGAACACCTGTTCTATGACATGTTCTCCTGCAGGAACTTACCATCTAATAGGTGTAGATCTGTATGAACACAAATACTGCATGTCCAGACAATAAAGAAGGGCTGCTTGAGTGCTAGATGGTAAAAGCTTTATGAATGAACTACTTTCAGGACAGTTCCTGGAGGAGACGGAGTCCTAGTGGGGGCCCTGACGGAAGGGGAGGATTTGGATGGATAGGGGTGGGGCGGTGTATTCCAGGTGGAGGGATGGCTGGGACAAAGAGTTTTGTGGAGGATTCATGGATGTGAGGTTGGAAATTAAAAGCAAGAGTTACCATTTCTTAAGCCCCTATTTTTATTGTAGGTGCTTTACAAAGAACGTTTTATTTAATCTTGGGAATATTATTATGAAGCAAGTGTTATGCTCTGGCTGGAAAGAAGAGAAAGCAGAGGCTCAGTGAGGAGACCAGGTCAGGATTTAAACCCAGTCCCAGATCCTGACATCTGTCTTTCTCCCTGTTCAGGAGCTCTCGGACTGTGGAGGGCTCAATCACCAGGCTAATGAGTTTAGTTCTCAGGTTGGTACGCTGGTATCTTATTATGACTGTTCCTGTTGCCAGGTGAGGATCTGAGGTTCAGAGAGGAGCCCTGATCCCATCCCTGAGTTCAGCTGAAGCATGACCTGTCTCTTGTCAGCAAGTGACACCAGAGTCCCTAACCAGTTCCATTCTCATCTATTTCCAGGTCAAGTCCCTGCTGCTGTTGACATTGGGGCTGACCCTCCTGGGGGAGGTGGCAGGTCGGAAAAGCCCCAAAGCTGGGGATCCTGCCCTCTGCCCCCCTCCGGAGGACCACACTGTGAGGGTTGACATCCGCATCCTCAGGCAGAATCAGGGCGTTCCCCTCTCACGCGGCTTCCAGAACCGCTCCAGCACCCCCTGGGATTACAAGTACGTGCCAAGGAGACTGACCTCCACGTTCTTTTGAAAAACATGTGAATTTATTCTAACCATAAGTAGAAAATTTCAAAAATATAGAAAAAATAATAGTCCTGACATTCACTCTGAAAAACGGAAATTCCACTTTCCCTGGGTGCTCACATTTTCTTGCTATTTTGGGCTAAGTCCTCCTATGTGGTCGAAGGTCTATTTTGCTTCCAAACTCTCATCGACGCTTTGCCCTTTTCTGCTTCACGCAGCCCTGGATTTGGAATTTACAAACTTTCTGTGCTGGAAGAGAGGACTCTTTAAAGCAGCCCACATAATGGTCTCTGCATAGAGATAAGTGGGAACCAGAAAAGTCAGTTCAGAGAGAGCCACTCAGATTGGATTTCAGTCTTCAAGGAGTGTGGAGGAGGCCAGAGTGGAGGAGAAAGGCCAGTTTGGGAAGGGGATGCTAGGTGAGGATGTTCAGGGTACAGACTTGGGATTTTGTCTCACATGGAGGTTCTCGGAATAGCAAGCACTCATCTATATGCTCTAAATATAAGTATGAAAACAGAGCCCGAGGGCCATTAAAAGTGCTTCTGGGGCTGCCTGCACTGCTTGCCTTGGGAAGCCAGAGTGTACGCTTGCCAGCTGGCTGGATTGGCTTTGCTGCCTTTATTCCCCCTGGCAAGGGGGCTATTCAGGGAGAAATTGAAAGAAGGCATTGGATTCACCAACCCCCCAGGGCTTTGGTTTTCTTTCCCAAGCAGCAGGCTTTGTAGACTGTGTACTGGGGGACCTCCTAGTGATGTTCAGCCTCTAACCAAAGGATGAATGATGATTATAATAATAAAAATGAAAAGGAAAATGAACTAAAAGATCTAACATGTATGGAATGCCAACGTTTTACGGTGTGGCGTTTCATACGCATTTGTATCACCGAGTGTTGGTAACAATCCCACAGGAGACGAATTTGCGAACCCCCATTTTAAAGTTGAGGGAACTGAGGCCTAAGGAGTTAAGCACCCGCCAAGGGCCTGCGTCTGAGTCCAGGTTGTCTGCTCCGCGCCTGCGCTGCCGCCCTGAGTTGTCCGGCACCGCCTCCCTGCAAGTGGGCGCCCAGTGCCGCGGGGCCCCCATCCTTTGTGCATCTTTCCCCGCCTCCCACGCCCGGTCTCACCATCGGCTTCTCCCTGCTCCTCCTGCAGCGTCACCCGGGACCCCCACCGATACCCCTCCGAGATCGCAGAGGCCCGGTGCAGGCACACGGGCTGCATCAACGCCGAGGGGAAGGAAGACAGCTCCATGAACTCCGTCCCCATCCAGCAAGAGTTCCTGGTCCTTCGGAGGGAGTCCCAGGGTTGCTCTCGCTCCTTCCGGCTGGAAAAGGTGCGGGTGACTGTTGGTTGCACCTGTGTCACCCCCATCGTCCGCTACGTGCGTGGCTTGAGGGCGGCAGATCAGCTCAGCTGAAGAAGCTGTAGAAACGCCCCTCTTTACCCAGCACTTTGCCATGAGTCCTGTGTGGTTCCCAATTCTGTCCACTTCCCAGGTCTCTTCATAAGATCTGCATGGGACTCTCAAAGCTCTGTATTAGATAGAGTAACTTTCTGGGGCTTCAGAATCTTTATACGGTCCTGAGATGTTCCTATGTCCCACCCCCCTGAAAATAGATGGAGGAGAATGCAGGACCCTCACCTACTCTGCTTATGTGCTATCACGACCACCTCCCAGCCATGCCGTCATTGGATGGGGGCCCTGTTGGTAAAATGGGCTTCTGCTCCACAAAAGGCAACAAATAAAATAAGCACAATGTAAGAGTGTGTGGGAGGGTCTGTGCAGGATGGGGTGGGCGGGAAGAATGGAGATAAGGATCCAGCACCTGTTTATTAAGCATTTGCTAAATATAGATGAGGTTGGCCTGATATTTATACCTCTAGGGAAACTGTTCATGTATTTATGATATATTGATTATATGAAATTGTAGGAGAAAAATTAATATAACAAGTACTAATATAATAAAGTATTGATGATTGAAAAATACTTTAGTTGTTTGTTTCCAGTCTCAGCTTGTACTCACGAACCTTGTGGACCTGAAGACTATGAAGTTCTATACACCTGTCATCTGTTTTTTCGTATTTCATCAGAGTGCTAGTGTCAGAATTATTATTATTATTATTTGTGTGTGATCTTGGTGATATTAGCTTCCCCCCCCCAGCTTTCTTGAGACATAATTGATAAATAACATGGTGTAAATTTAAGTGATAACAATGTAATGATTTGATACATGTATATATGGTGAAATTATTACCACAATAAGGTTCCTTAACACCTCCATGCCTTCACATAATTCCTTTTTGTGTGTGTGTGATAAGAACATTCAAGATGTACCCTTTTAGCAAACTTCAAGAATACAATACAGTATTGTTAATTATAGTCACCAGGCTGTACGTTAGATCCCCAGAGCTTATTAATCTTATAAATGAAAGTGTGTCCCTTTCATCCAACATCTCCCCATTCCCCCACACCCTGCTCCTGGCAACCAGCAATCTCCTCTCTGTTTCCATGCCTTGGAGAGTTCCTCTATTATTAATGGTTCTTGGGGGTTAGGAGGAGAGTTAAAGAAAATGGTGCAAACAGGGCTCGTGTTCCCTATGACTCTTTACTGCTCTGTCTTCCTGGCTATATTATTTTACAACCTGAACATCTACTGGCCACTGTGGTACTGGAGACACGAAGAAAAGTAACAAATGCACATGGCGGGGGCCATGGTCTTGGTAGTGGCCGCCTGCAGACCCCCTGGTCACTAGGGCTATGGCAGTCACTCTGCATCTGGAATCACTAGTGGTCTTTCATGAATCTCTTGTGCTTCTTGAAGACACAGGAGCTTCCAGATTTTGGTCTCCCTACCACTCAGAGGCTCACTGGTCCCTCTCTCGCCCAGATGCACCACATTTTCTCCTTCACTGCTACACTACCGGCTCAAGGCACATCTGTGTTCTGCTGCCTTTCAGTTCCGGAGAGGGGATGGGGCATCAGTTCTCACTCCCACCTGCAACTTGGCTTGAGGATGGGCAGCGGGCAGGAGACTGGCACCCATTTTTAACTCTTTAGTGGGGGCAACTTTTACCTAGTCTGTAGGTGAGGGTGGGGATGGAGGAGCTGGTAAGTGGGCTCTTCTCTTTGCTTCAGAGTCTTTCACTTATGGTATAAACATTGACGTTGGTACTTAAAATGCTCAGCCTCTTGGAATCTAAAAACCATTTTCTCTCATAGTTATCAGCTTTGTAAGTTTGCTGTGAATCCCATAAGTCCATACTGGTGCAGAAATCTGTGCAATGAATCTTCCTTTCCCTGTTCATTTTGGCAGTAATAGCTTTACCCTGAAGGTAGTACACACGAAAAGCCTCAATCTGAGTGGTGAGAGAAGTATAGAGGTGAAGGACATTGCAGAGGAAAAAATTATGCCTCTGAATGTATCAAGATATTATCTTGTTACATGTGGTCACATGTAATTTCAAAATGATGTGCTAAGTACCATGATCAAGGTCTGAGATTTAAAGAAGACGCAGCGGGTGATAGCTCACCAGGAAATTTCAGAAAGGAGATGACTTTTGCACTGGATTAAATAAGAGTTGCTCTAGAGGAAAATGAGGGAAGGGCATTCCTAGCAAAAGGAACAGTATAAACAAAAGTGCAGAGGCACAAAAAAGCTTGGTGTGTTAAGGGAACAGCATATGCCTGGGATAATGTGGACACGGGGACACAGTGGAGGATACATAAATATTTCTTGAGAGAACGATTGAAAACATGAGTGAATGAATGAACATGGCAGTAGGCAAAGGACAGTAGGCAGAGGGCCCCCTCGTGGATGGTTTTGTATGCTCCATTACAGATGTTATAAGAGCACAGCTGTATTTCATAAGAGAATTTTGGTGGTAAGTGTATAAAAGGGATGGAAACCAGAAGGCCGATTACAAGGTCGGAGGGAAGGCAATTTCTCCTGTGGTAGATACATGTAGTTAGAGCTGGAGGGGTGCCTGTAGATCACCTGTCGACCTTTTAAATTTGCAGATGAGGCCCAGATGAATTAGATGTCTTGCTCAAGGTCACTTGGGTAGTTAGTGACATAAGCAGGTTCACTGACTCCAAGTTCGTGACTTTTCATGTTGGTTCTATAGCGTTTCCAATAAGGACTCTGGGAGCCCTGACGAAGGACCTCCCCAGCCCACATCTCCAGGTACATTGTACATGGCGCCCCCTGGAGCCTGGAGCCCTGAGTTACAGCTTCCCTCCACGGTTGGCTGCTGTTGAGGAAATTGCAGGTCTTCTCCCACTCACAGAGTGGCACACTGCGTCAGTTTGTCCCCAGATTCCCTAAGCATAGGTGCCTAGGGAATGATGGCTCCCTCCTGGAGGACCTGGCAGCCACCTGAGACCCTCCTGTGCTCCTTAGCTTTGCGCCCAGCTTTCTGGGACTTGGAGGTGTCCTGTTTTGCCTGTAGGAGAAGTGGTCAAGGTGAATGGTTCAGGCGTCCAAATCCAATCACCATATAGTGTGTGGAGAGAGGAACTTTTCTTTCCACATGGCAACTTGAAAGCATATAGAATTTTCTTTTGATATCCAGTTCATACTTACGAAGTCTTGGCTGAGGGGAAAAACACGTTCTCAATTTCTCTCTTTCTCGCTCCCTCTCTCTTCCTCCCCAAACATGGATAGAAGTCACCTATATTTATGACGTCACATGGGAGAAGTTTCGCTTGTAATTTACAGTGAGGAAAACGGTTATGAAATTGGTTTGTCTTTTTTTCTAATAGGAGAGGTAGAAAAAATGCGTTTAATATTTAGACAGCTCTTGATTTTGAATCTTGGTTCTATTTTCTGGTTGTATAAATTTAGGCCAATTAGTGGTTCTGAGACTCAGTTTCCTCATATGTTAAGTGGGGATAATAGCTATTTTAAAGAGTAGTGTAATATAATCGAAACAAAAAACGTAAAAGACAATTGAGTACCCAGGAAATGGTAGGCACCTAGTTACCGGTAGTCATTACTCCAAGAGGCACAGAACTTACGTTTCCCATTTTGCTCGGCCCCAGGAAACTCACAACCAACTTTTATGCTTAAACACCACAGTTATAATATTCCTCGTGGTTATTAAATTTATACTCTCTATTTACTCTCTGTGTACACATGTATTCAATATATAATTTAAGGTAGTTTAAACAAACGATCTATATATTGTTAGTATGTTATTATTATAAAGATCGTTTGTTTAAACACCTTAAATTAAGTTGAAAAGAGTAGAGGAAGCTATAGATTTTTTCTTTCAGTTTTATTGCGATAGAATTGACATATAGCACTGTATAAGTTTAAGGTGTACAGCATAAAGATTTGATTTACATACACCACGAAGTGATTATCACAGTAACTTTAGTGAACATCCATCATCTCAGATAGATACAAAGCTAAAGGAATAGAAAAATAATTGTGTGTGATAAAAAATTTTAGGATTTAAGGGCTTCCCTGGTGGCGCAGTGGTTAAGAATCCGCCTGCAGGGGACACGGGTTCGAGCTCTGGACCAGGAAGATCCCACATGCCGCGGAGCAACTAAGCCCGTGCGCCACAACTACTGAGCCTGTGCTCTAGAGCCAGCGAGCCACATCTACTGAGCCTGTGTGCTGCAACTACTGAAGCCTGCATGCCTACAGCCCATGCTCTGCAACAAGAGAAGCCACGACAATGAGAAGCCCGCGCACCACAACTAAGAGTAGCCCCCGCTCACCGCAACTAGAGAAAGCCCACACGCAGCAACAGAGACCCAACACAGTCAAAAAATAAATAAATAAAATAAATAAATTTTTTTTAAAATTAGGATTTATTCTCTTAATAACTTTCATATATATAACATACAGCAGTGTTAATTATACTCATCACATTGTACATCACATCCCTAGTACTTATTTGTCTTATAACTGGAAGTTTATACCTTTTGACTACCATCCAGTTCCCACCCTCTCCCCCGCCTCCTGGTAACTGCAAATCTGATCTCTTTCTCCATGGAGGAAGCTATAGATTTAATACATTAAAAAAATTCCCAGGGCTTCCCCGGTGGCGCAGTGGTTGAGAATCTGCCTGCAAATGCAGGGAACACGGGTTTGAGCCCTGGTCTGGGAAGATCCCATATGCCGCAGAGCAACTAAGCCCATGAGACACAACTACTGAGCCTGCGCGTCTGGAGCCTGTGCTCCCAAACGGGAGAGGCCGCGACAGTAAGGGGCCCACGCACCGCGATGAAGAGTGGCCCCCGCTCGCCGCAACTGGAGAAAGCCCTCACACAGAAACGAAGACCTAACACAGCCAAAAATAAATAAATAAATTAAAAAAAAAAAAAAATTCCCCTTTGTCCCAAATGTACATTGTAGCCTATTCCACAGATACAAAGCATTTTGGTTCAGTAAGTTGCAGAAAGGGTACCTGTTCAGCCTGACTCCCCTCAGGTTACAAAGGAGCACACATTTTCTCAAACACTGAGACATCATTTTTTTTTTTTTTTTTTGGCACCCTCTTTGGTGCCAAGGAAAGAATCTTTGGAAAAAAGGTAGCTTCTGAAGCTGACGAGCTCTAAGCCTTGCTTGTGCATCTCCAAGTGTCATAACAGACTACAAAAACATTCCTTCTTCCCTAAAGAGTACCCAGGAAAACAGAGTCCTTCCAGGCAGTGAGAGATCAGGTGTGGGGTAGTGGGGAGAAGCACTTATCCCTTATATCTGTGAATCTGAAAATCAGGGGGGTTGTACTTACCGAGTCATAATTCTGCATCTTCTTATGTTTGTGATAGGATTTAATGGTATTTGTAACGGAATCTTACTTTTCGTATCTGGAGTATTAATGTGACCCAGGAAGCTAAACCCAATAACAATTCTATCGAGGGTTGTTAAAAAGAATGAAAATGATAACAATGACAGCAGCTTGTATACATTGAGTGTTGGCTGTGTGTGTCAGCCACTGGGCTGTTTTACACGCACCTTAGTCCTCACAACAGTGGTGTGAGTTTGGAAATATTATTATCCTCGTTTTACAGATGAGGGAACTGTGGAACTAAATACTTACCCAAGGTCACAAGAGCTAGTAAAATATTAGCCTCAAGGTTTAAACTCCGGTATCTTGGACAACAGATCGGATCTCCTATTGCCTGATCATCTAATCAGTTGATCTGGGTAAACTTGGATAAGTGTCTTAATATTTCTTCACTGGAATCTTTTCCTATCTGGAAATGAAGACTGATTAACATGCTTCTTACAAAGGTCACTGGAGGGTCTCAGGATTAACCCTTGATCTACAAATAGCACTTCTTGATGTCCTTCTAGAAACACACCTCTGTTTGCTAGTAGCAGGTGTGTGACCTTGGTCTTGTAATTTTATAACAGGGGCTGCGTGAAATGTATGCTTTAAAAATTGTGACCTACTGCTGGCACACTAGCAGCTACTTACCCGTGCTGATTTTGAGAATTTTGCTCAGTAGTGAAGAGAAAATATTTCAAAACTAAAAGGAAAAAAAAAGAGCACGAAGACTTCTTACCTGCAAAATGTTCATCTCTTCTTTTAAATTGTATGAGCATCATAGCAATATCGGAAACCACACCATAATGACTAAGCATGTAGGTGTTGGAGCCAAATGCCAGCTCTGACACTTACTGGCTGCACCAATTACTAATAATCTTGGGCAAGTCACCTAAGCTCTCTGTGTTCCTCTTTTCTCAATTGTAAAATGGGGATGATCACCGTGCCTACTCCACAGGATTGTTGAGAGGCTAGAATAAGATGATATATATAAGGTGCTTAGCATAGGACCTGGCATGTGTTGTCTGGTGTGTTATTAAGAAAGGGAAAAACCATCCATTATCCCACAATAACAACATGTACTTTTTTTCTCGAAGTATAGTTATTTACTATATTGTGTTAGTTTCAGGTATATAGCAAAGTGATTAAGTTATATATATATATATATATATATATTCTTTTTCAGGTTCTTTTCCATTATAGGTTATTACAAGGTATTGAATATAGTTCCCTGTGCTATACAGTAAGTCTTTGTGGTTTATCTATTTTATATAAGTAGTGTATAGCTGTTAATTCCATACTCCTAATTTATTCCTCCTCCTGCCCCAACTTATTTTTTTTTTTTTTACATCTTTATTGGAGTATAATTGCTTTACAATGGTGTGTTAGTTTCGGCTCTATAACAAGGTGAATAAGTTATACATATACATATGTTCCCATATCTCTTCCCTCTTGCGTCTCCCTCCCTCCCACCCTCCCTATCCCACCCCTCTAGGTGGTCACAAAGCACCGAGCTGATCTCCCTGTGCTACGCGGCTGCTTCCCACTAGCTATCTACCTTACATTTGGTAGTGTATATATGTCCATGCCTCTCTCTCGCTTTGTCACAGCTTACCCTTCCACCTCCCCATATCCTCAGGTCCATTCTCTAGTAGGTCTGTGTCTCTATTCCTGTCTTACCCCTAGGTTCTTCGTGACATTTATTTTTTCTTAAATTCCATATATATGTGTTAGCATACGGTATTTGTCTTTCTCTTTCTGACTTACTTCATTCTGTATGACAGACTCTAGGTCTATCCACCTCATTACAAATAGCTCAATTTCGTTTCTTTTTATGGCTGAGTAATACTCCATTGTATATATGTGCCACATCTTCTCTATCCATTCATCCAATGATGGGCACTTAGGTTGTTCCCATCTCCGGGCTATTGTAAATGGAGCTGCAATGAACATTTTGGTACATGACCCTTTTTGAATTATGGTTTTCTCAGGGTATATGCCCAGTAGTGGGATTGCTGGGTCATCTGGTAGTTCTATTTGTAGTTTTTTTTAAGGAACCTCCATACTGTTCTCCACAGTGGCTGTATCAATTTACATTCGCACCAACAGTGCAAGAGGGTTCCCTTTTCTCCATACCCTCTCCAGCATTTATTGTTTCTAGATTTTTTGATGATGGCCATTCTGACTGGTGTGAGAGGATATCTCATTGTAGTTTTGATTTGCATTTCTCTAATGATTAATGACGTTGAGCATTCTTTCACGTGTTTGTTGGCAGTCTGTATATCTTCTTTGGAGAAATGTCTGTTTAGGTCTTCTGCCCATTTTTGGATTGGGTTGTTTGTTTTTTTGTTATTGAGCTGCATGAGCTGCTTATAAATTTTGGAGATTAATCCTTTGTCAGTTGCTTCAATTGCAAATATTTTCTCCCATTCTGAGGGTTGTCTTTTGGTCTTGTTTATGGTTTCCTTTGCTGTGCAAAAGCTTTGAAGTTTCATTAGGTCCCATTTGTTTATTTTTGTTTTTATTTCCATTTCTCTGGGAGGTGGGTCAGAAAGGATCTTCCTGTGATTTACGTAATAGAGTGTTCTGCCTATGTTTTCCTCTAAGAGTTTGATAGTGTCTGGCCTTACATTTAGGTCTTTAATCCATTTTGAGCTTATTTTTGTGTGTGGTGTTAGGGAGTGATCTAATCTCATATTTTACATGTACCTGTCCACTTTTCCCAGCACCACTTATTGAAGAGGCTGTCCTTTCTCCATTGTACATTCCTGCCTCCTTTATCAAAGATAAGGTGACCATATGTGTGTGGGTTTATCTCTGGGCTTTCTATCCTGTTGCATTGATCTATATTTCTGTTTTTGTGCCAGTACCATACTATCTTGATTACTGTAGCTTTGTAGTATAGTCTGAAGTCATGGAGCCTGATTCCTCCAGCTCCGTTTTTTGTTTTCAAGATTGCTTTGGCTATTCGGGGTCTTTTGTGTTTCCATACAAATTGTGAAATTTTTTGTTCTAGTTCTGTGAAAAATACCAGTGGTAGTTTGATAGGGATTGCATTGAATCTGTAGATTGCTTTGGGTAGTAGAGTCATTTTCACAATGTTGATTCTTCCAATCCAAAAACATGGTATATCTCTCCATCTATTTGTATCATCTTTAATTTCCTTCATCAGTGTCTTACAATTTTTTGCATACAGGTCTTTTGTCTCCTTAGGTAGGTTTATTCCTAGATATTTTATTCTTTATGTTGCAATGGTAAATGGGAGTGTTTTCTTTATTTCACTTTCAGATTTTTCATCATTCGTGTATAGGAATGCCAGAGATTTCTGTGCATTAATATTGTATCCTGCTACTTTACCAAATTCATTGATTAGCTCTAGTAGTTTTCTGGTAGCATCTTTAGGATTCTCTATGTATAGTATCATGTCATCTGCAAACAGTGACAGCTTTATTTCTTCTTTTCTGATTTGGATTCCTTTTATTTCCTTTTCTTCTCTGATTGCTGTGGCTAAAACTTCCAAAACTATGTTGAATAATAGTGGTGAGAGTGGGCAACCTTGTCTTGTTCCTGATCTTAGTGGAAATGCTTTCAGTTTTTCACCACTGAGGACGATGTTGGCTGTGGGTTTGTCATATATGGCCTTTATTATATTGAGGAAAGTTCCCTTTATGCCTACTTTCTGCAGGGTTTTTATCATAAATGGGTGTTGAATTTTGTCGAAAGCTTTCTCTGCATCTATTGAGATGATCATATGGTTTTTCTCCTTCAATTTGTTAATATGATTTATCACATTAATTGTTTTGCGTATATGGAAGAATCCTTGCATTCCTGGAATAAACCCCACTTGATCATGGTGTATGATCCTTTTAAAGTGCTGTTGGATTCTGTTTGCTAGTATTTTGTTGAGGATTTCTGCATCAATGTTCATCAGTGATATTGGCCTGTAGTTTTCTTTCTTTATGACATCCTTGTCTGGTTTTGGTATCAAGGTGATGGTGGCCTCGTAGAATGAGTTTGGGAGTGTTCCTCCCTCTGCTATATTTTGGAAGAGTTTGAGAAGGATAGGTGTTAGCTCTTCTCTAAATGTTTGATAGAATTCGCCTGTGAAGCCATCTGGTCCTGGGCTTTTGTTTGTTGGAAGGTTTTTAATCATAGTTTCAATTTCAGTGCTTGTGATTGGTCGGTTCATATTTTCTATTTCTTCCTGATTCAGCCTTGACAGGTTGTGCATTTCTAAGAATTTGCCCATTTCTTCCAGATTGTCCATTTTATTGGCATAGAGTTGCTTGTAGTAATCTCTCATGATCTTTTGTATTTCTGCAGTGTCAGTTGTTACTTCTCCTTTTTCATTTCTAATTCTATTGATTTGAGTCTTCTCCCTTTTTTTCTTGATGAGTCTGGCTAATGGTTTATCAATTTTGTTTATCTTCTCAAAGAACAAGCTTTTAGTTTTATTGATCTTTGCTATCATTTCCTTCATTTCTTTTTCATTTATTTCTGATCTGATTTTTATGATTTCTTTCCTTCTGCTAACTTTGGGGTTTTTTTGTTATTCTTTCTCTAATTGCTTTAGGTGCAAGGTTAGGTTGTTTATTCGAGATATTTCCTGTTTCTTAAGGTAGGATTGTATTGCTATAAACTTCCCTCTTAGAAGTGCTTTTGCTGCATCCCATAGATTTTGGGGCGTCGTGTCTCCATTGTCATTTGTTTCTAGGTATTTTTTTATTTCCTCTTTGATTTCTTCAGTGACCACTTCACTATTAAGTAGTGTATTGTTTAGCCTCCATGTGTTTGTATTTTTTACGGATCTTTTCCTGTAATTGATATCTAGTCTCATAGCATTGTGGTCGGAAAAGATACTTGAAACAATTTCAATTTTCTTAAATTTACCAAGGCTTGATTTGTGACCCAAGATGATCTATCCTGGAGAATGTTCCATGAGCACTTGAGAAAAATGTGTATTCTGTTGTTTTTGGATGGAATGTCCTATAAATATCAATTAAGTCCATCTTGTTTAATGTATCATTTAAAGCTTGTGTTTCCTTATTTATTTTCATTTTGGATGATCTGTCCATTGGTGAAAGTGGGGTGTTAAAGTCCCCTACTATGAATGTGTTACTGTCGATATCCCCTTTTATGGCTGTTAGTATTTGCCTTATGTATTGAGGTGCTCCTATGTTGGGTGCATAAACATTTACAATTGTTCTATCTTCTTCTTGGATCGATCCCTTGATCATTATGTAGTGTCCTTCTTTGTCTCTTCTAATAGTCTTTATTTTAAAGTCTATTTTGTCTGATATGAGAATTGCTACTCCAGCTTTCTTTCGGTTTCCATTTGCATGAAATATCTTTTTCCATCCCCTTACTTACAGTCTGTATGTGTCTCTAGGTCTGAAGTGGGTCTCTTGTAGACAGCAAATATATGGTCTTGTTTTTGTATCCATTCAGCCAATCTGTGTCTTTTGGTGGGAGCATTTAGTCCATTTACATTTAAGGTAATTATCGATATGTATGTTCCTATTCCCATTTTCTTAATTGTTTTGGGTTCGTTATTGTAGGTCTTTTCCTTCTCTTGTGTTTCTTGCCTAGAGAAGTTCCTTTAGCAGTTGTTGTAAAGCTGGTTTGGTGGTGCTGAACTCTCTCAGCTTTTGCTTGTCTGTAAAGATTTTAATTTCTCCATCAAATCTGAATGAGATCCTTGCTGGGTAGAGTAATCTTGGTTTCAGGTTTTTCTCCTTCATCACTTTAAATTTGTCCTGCCAGTCCCTTCTGGCTTGCAGAGTTTCTGCTGAAAGATCAGCTGTTAACCTTATGGGGATTCCCTTGTGTGTTTTTTTGTTGTTTTTCCCTTGCTGCTTTTAATATGTTTTCTTTGTATTTAATTTTTGATAGTTTGATTAACCTGTGTCTTGGCGTATTTCTCCTCGGATTTATCCTGTATGGGACTCTCTGTGCTTCCTGGACTTGATTAACTATTTCCTTTCCCATATTAGGGAATTTTTCAACTATAATCTCTTCAAATATTTTTTCAGTCCCTTTCTTTTTCTCTTCTTCTTCTGGAACCCCTATAATTCGAATGCTGGTGCACTTAATGTTGTCCCAGGGGTCTCTGAGACTGTACTCAGTTCTTTTCATTCTTTTTTCTTTATTCTGCTCTGCAGTAGTTATTTCCACTATTTTATCTTCCAGGTCACTTATCCGTTCTTCTGCCTCAGTTATTCTGCTATTGATCCCATCTAGAGTGTTTTTAATTTCATTTATTGTGTTGTTCATCATTGTTTGTTTCATCTTTAGTTCTTCTAGGTCCCTGTTAAATGTTTCTTGAATCTTGTCTATTCTATTTCCAAGATTTTGGATCATCTTTACTATCATTATTCTGAATTCTTTTTCAGGTAGACTGCCTATTTCCTCTTCATTTGTTAGGTCTGGTGGGTTTTTATCTTGCTCCTTCATCTGCTGTGTGTTTTTCTGTCTTCTCATTTTGCTTATTTTACTGTGTTTCGGGTCTCCTTTTTGCAGGCTGCAGGTTCGCAGTTCCCGTTGTTTTTGGTGTCTGTCCCCAGTGGCTAAGGTTGGTTCAGTGGGTTGTGTAGGCTTCCTGGTGGAGGGGACTAGTGCCTGTGTTCTGGTGGATGAGGTTGGATTGTGTCTTTCTGGTGGGCAGGTCCACGTCTGGTGGTGTGTTTTGGGGTGTCTGTGGACTTATTATGATTTTAGGCAGCCTCTCTGCTAATGGGTGGGGTTGTGTTCCTGTTTTGCTAGTTGTTTGGCATAGGATGTCCAGCACTGTAGCTTGCTGGTCATTGAGTGAAGCTGGGTGCTGGTGTTGAGATGGAGATCTCTGGGAGATTTTCGCCGTTTGATATTATGTGGAGCTGGGAGGTCTCTTGTGGACCAGTGTCCTGAAGTTGGCTCTCCCACCTCAGAGGCACAGCACTGACTCCTGACTGCAGCACCAAGAGCCTTTCATCCACACGGCTCAGAATAAAAGGGACAAAATGTAGAAAGAAAGAAGTAGAAAGAAAGAAGGGAGGGAGGGAGGGAGGAAGGAAGGAAGGAGGGAAGGAAGGAAAAAAGAAAGAAGATAAAGTAAAATAAAATAAAATATAATAAAGTTATTAAAATAAAAAAATATTAAGAAAAAAGAAAAAATGGACGGATAGAACTCTAGGACAAATGGTGGAAGCAAAGCTATACAGTCATAATCTCTCACAGAAGCATACACATACACACTCACAAAAAGAGGAAAAGGGGAAAAAAATCATAAATCTTGCTCTCGAAGTCCACCTCCTCAATTTGGGTTGATTCGTTGTCTATTCATGTATTCCACAGATGCAGGGTACATCAAGTTGATTGTGGAGCTTTAATCCGCTGCTTCTGAGGCTGCTGGGAGAGATTTCCCTTTCTCTTTTTTGTTCTCACAGCTCCCAGGGGCTCAGCTTTGGATTTGGCCCCGCCTCTGCGTGTAGGTCGCCGGAGGGTGTCTGTTCTTCGCTCAGACAGGACGGGGTTAAAGGAGCCGCTGATTCGTGGGCTCTGGCGCACTCAGGCCGGAGGGAGGGAGGGGCACGGAGTGCGGAGCGGGCCTGCGGCGGCAGAGGCCGGCGTGACGTTGCACCACCCTGAGGCACGCCGTGCGTTCTCCCGAGGAAGTTGTCCCTGGATCCCGGGACCCTGGCAGTGGCGGGCTGCACAGGCTCCCCTGAAGCGGGGTGTGGATAGTAACCTGTGCTCACACACAGGCTTCTTGGTGGCGGCAGCAGCAGCCTTAGCGTCTCCCGCCCGTCTCTGGGGTCCGCGCTTTTAGCCGCGGCTCGCGCCCGTCTCTGGAGCTCCTTTAAGCAGCGCTCTTAATCCCCTCTCCTCGCGCACCAGGAAACAAAGAGGTAAGAAAAAGTCTTTTGCCTCTTCGGCAGGTCCAGACTTTTCCCCTGGCTCCCTCCCGGCTAGCCGTGGCGCACTAACCCCTTGCAGGCTGTGTTCACGCCGCCAACACCAGTCCTCTCCCTGCGCTCCGACCGAAGCCCGAGCCTCAGCTCCCAGCCCCGCCCGCCCGGGCGGGTGAGCAGACAAGCCTCTCAGGCTGGTGAGTGCCGGTCGGCCCTGATCCTGTGTGCGGGAATCTCTCCGCTTTGCCCTCCGCACCCCTGTTGCTGCACTCTCCTCCGCCCGCGAAGGGGCTTCCGCGTGTGTGGAAACGTTTCCTCCTTCACGGCTCCCTCCCACTGGTGCAGGTACCGTCCCTATCCTTTTGTCTCTGTTTATTCTCTTTTCTTTTGCCCTACCCAGGTACGTGGGAGGGTTTCTTGCCTTTTGGGAGGTCTGAGGTCTTCTGCCAGCGTTCAGTAGGTGTTCTGTAGGAGTTGTTCCACGTGTAGATGTATTTCTGGTGTATCTGTGGGGAGGAAGGTGTTCCCCGCGTCTTACTCTTCCGCCATCTTCCCGGAAGCCCCCCCAACTCATGTTTGTTTTCTATGTCTGTGAGTCTGTTTTTGTTTTGTAAACAACTTCATCTGTATTTTTTAGATTAATATTTTGCTTTCTTTTCTGCTCATCTCACAGATACATGCTTTATATGAGGCTGTAACTGCAACATATGTGCGATCTATAGTTTTTAATTAATATTATATTTTATACATTTTCTGTTTCCATATGGTTCACAATGATTTTTAGTGGCTACATACTACTCTTTCAAGTTGACAAATCAGAATTTGTTTGGGTATTTCCTTATTTGTGAACCTTTAACTAGTTTTGCTTAGAAAAATTAGATAATGCTTATACCTGTTTTAATTACTTTTTTTTTTCTTTTTGATGTACGCGGGCCTCTCGCTGTTGTGGCCTCTCCCGTTGCGGAGCACAGGCTCCGGACGCGCAGGCTCAGCGGCCATGGCTCACGGGCCCAGCCGCTCCGCGGCATGTGGGATCTTCCCGGACCGGGGCACGAACCTGTGTCTTTTGCATTGACAGGCGGACTCTCAACCACTGCGCCATCAGGGAAGCCCTGCTTAATGACTTTTTAATGTGATATATACACTACAGACAGAAGAGTGTACGTCTTTATATATGTACAGCTGCCTTCCATGTTAAAATTCTATGTGCGTTCTCTCTGTTCTCTCAGAGACTTCCTACTCCACTAGCTTACCTCTGTGGTTTCCTTACATGCTGTCTGCAGGTGACATACCACAGCCCTTTGCATGGCCTGAAGGCAAGGATCAGACCTTGTTTGTGGTGGTAACAACACCAGAAGCCATGTAACCATTTCCCACAACCATGGTCTCGTGATTTTGACAGAAACCAGGTCTGGGAGGCACAGCTCTGGATGGGCTGTGAGTGCGGAAGCTGGAGTGGGGTCTGTGCGTGATGAGCCTCCCCGGAAGGGACACGCTATTCATGAAAAATTCTGAAAATACTAATCCATGAGGCAAGAGTTTCCCAGGCTCCTAAGAGACCTCTAAGAGAAAAAAGACCCAGATTTCCCACAGACCACTTGTCAAACGCCTGACTGCCTTCTGCGGTTACCTCAAACCTCAAGTGAGGTCCATTAAGAAAGCCACTTGCTTTTGACTGTGTCTGCATGTGGGATGCCAAACTTCTGGTGACTGTATTTGAAAACACATAGACATTGGATTAAGTATAAAAGCAAACAAATCTTTTCTCTTTCTGTGTTGCTTAGCTTTGTGAAATCCACTAAGTACTATGATTTGGGTTTGAGAATTTAGATGAATTGAAGTTCTTGTCATATGAGAATGAATTTTACTAGGTATGGCCACTGTATGGCGGTTTCGCAAAAAAACTAAAAATAGAGCTACCATATGACCCAAGAATTGCACTCCTGAGTATATAGCCGAAAAATCCAAAAACTAATTCGAAAAGATACATGCACCCCAATGTTCATAGCAGCATTATTTACAATTGCCAACATATGGAAGCAACCTAAGTGTCCATCATCAGATGAATGGATAAAGAAGAGGTGGTATATGTATACACACACACACACACACACACACACACACACACACACAATGGAATATTACTCAGCCATAAAAAAGAATGAAATCTTGCCATTTGCAGCAACATGGATGGACTTGGAGGACATCATGCTAAGTGAAATAAGTCAGACAGAGAGAGACAAATACTGTATGAGATCACTTATATGTGGAATCTAAAAAATACAACAAACCAGTGAATATAACAGAAAAGAAGCAGCCTCACAGATACAGAGAAAAAACTAGTGGTTACCAGTTGGGAGGGGGCAGGGGGAGGGGCAATATAGAGGTAGGGGGATAAAAGGATTATTATGGGATTATATAGAATCATGTGTGTGAAACTTGAAAATCATAAAGCATTATAGAATTTAAAGAATCATTCAATAAAAATTAAATAAACTAAAAGTAAAAAAAGAATTGATTTAATTACTCTTACTGATGAATACCAAGGGATTCCCTAGTATTCTTATTAGTATTGGAACCCTTTTTAATGAAATCTGACACTTGTTGAATGGTTACAATAGAATAGACCTCTTCTAACTTATATGCATTCACACACTCATTTGTCGTAATAACTCTACAATTAGGAATTATTAATTAGTGTCACTGTACAGATGGGAACACTGAGGCAGAGACTGAGTTAGTACCTTCCTTGAGGTGACAATACTTATCCTGTCTTTTATTCCTCAGCTACATTGCCTTGCTGTAGGTGGTCCACTGGGAATCCCTTGCCTGTACTGGAATCTCTGAATCACAGCGTCTTCTCTGAGGATCCTTCTCACTGTGAGTGTTCAGAGAGAGCACGTTAATTTCAGTATTTGCTTAATCATGCAACTGCAGAATTTTAAGCTTATGGAAAGCTCATTGGAAATGTAACCAATAGATTCTCAACTGTGCCAGCTTCCATAAATACCTCAGATTGTAATGGCCCTCATCTTGCTTGTGTATAGGAAGGCCAGTTCTTTCCCAGGCCCTCTTCCTCACAGGTTTCTGGGAATCTCTGAGCAACATCCTCATTTCCCTCCAATTTTCCCCGAGGATGCTCACTACCTTGATCAACTTTCTGGTTTTTGACAGCCAATCTCTGCCCCGCCCAGCCACCGGCAGGTGGAGGCCTGGTCATTTCTGTCAGGCTCTACAGTTTCCCAGGCTAGATCACAAGAGGTTATGCAGCTTCCACCGGGTTCTCTGGGGACGCCCATTCTGGGGAGAGCCAACTGCCATTCAAGAAGCGCAGCTACCCTGAGGATGCCATGCTGGAAAGCCCATGTGTAGATGCTCTGGGTGACAGTCCCAGGGCACTCCCAGCCGACAGCCATGTGAGGGAGCCATCTTGCTCACTTTGTCTAGCTGAGTCTTCAAAGGCCGGAGCCCCAGCCAGTATCTGAAGGCACCTCATGAGCAAGGCCGGCTACATGGTTTATGGGGCCTAGTGACGAAGTGCACAACTCCTCATTACAAAATTCAGAACGTTGAGCAGAGAGTTAAACCAACAATAGGACCTGTTTAAGCTGAGGGCCCTATGTGACTATACAGGTTGTGCACCCAGGAAATCGGCCTGCTCGTGATCCCAAGAGAAAACTGCCCAGCTGAGCCCTTCTTAAATTTTTGTGATTGAAATCAAATGGTTGTTTTATTTTTTTCTAGTTTTATTGAGATATAATTGACATATAACATTGTAGAAGTTTAAGGTGTACAACACAGTGATTTGATATACGTATATATTGTGAGATTGAATCCATTCTATGTAATGAAGCCTCCATAAAAAACCCCAAAGACTAGCTTTGGAGAGCTTCTGGGCTGGTGAACTGGTGAAAATTTGGGGAGAGTGGCGAGCCTGGAAAGGGCATGGAAGCTCTGCCCTGTTTCCACCCTATGCATCTCTTCCATTTGGCTGTTTCTGAGTTACATTTTTTTAATAATAAACTGATGATCTGGTAAGTTAAATGTTACTCTGAGTTCTGTGAGCTACGTTAGCAAATTAATCAAACCCTAGAAGGAGGTCATGGGAACCCCCAATCTGTAGCTAGTTGGTCCGAAGCACAAGTAACAACGAGCGCTTGTGACTGTCATCTGAAGGGGGGTTGGGGGGAGTCATTTAGAACTGAACCCCTACCCTGTGGAATCTGATGCTGTCTCGGGGTAGGTGGTGTCAGTATTGAGTTGAATTATAGGACAACCAGCTGGTGTCTGAGAATTGCTTATTAGACATGTGGGGGAAACCCCCATGCCCAGATGGTGCAATTGTGGTACTGGAACACAAAATAAGGTTCTTTACCCATTTTTAAATTGGATTATTTGTTTTTGTTATTGGGTTGTATGAGTCGCTTATATATTTTGGATATTAACCCCTTATCACACAAGTGGTTTGCAAATATATTCTCTCAATTTATAGGTTGCTTTTTTATTTTGTTGATTGTTTTATTGTGCAGAAGCTTTTTAGTTTGACGTGGTCCCACTTGTTTATTTTTGCTTTTGTTGTTTGTGCTTTAGGTGTCATATCCAGAAATTCATTGCCAAGATCAATGTCAAGGAGTTTTGGTCCCACTTGTTTATTTTTGCTTTTGTTGTTTGTGCTTTAGGTGTCATATCCAAAAATTCATTGCCAAGATCAGTGTCAAGAAGTTTTTCCCCTATGTTTTCTTCTAGGAGTTTAATGCTTTCAGGTCTTACATTTAAACCTTTTAAAAATATATAATATATTTAAGTCTTTAAACTGTTTTGAGATTATTTTTGTAAACAGTATAAGATAGGAGTCTAGTTTCATTCTTTTGAATGTGAATATCCAATTTTCCCAGCCACATTTTTTTTTTTTTCATACCACATGGCATGTGGAGTTTCCCTGACCAGGGATCGAACCCGTGCCCCCTGCAGTGGAAGTGTGGAGTCTTAACCACTGGACCACCAGGGAAGTCCAACATTTATTAAAGAGACTGTCTTTTCTCCATTTAGTATATTCTTGGCTCCCTTGTCAATTATTTGATCATAAATGCATGGGTTTATTTGGAGATTTTGATTCTATTTCATTCCATTGATCTATATGCCTATTTTATGTCTGTACTATACTGTCTCGATTACTATGGCTTCATAATATAGTTTAAAATCAGAAGGTGTGATGCCTCCAGTTTTGTTCTTCTTTCTCAGTATTTCTTTGGCTATTTGGTGTCTTTTGTGGTTCCAAATGAATTTTAGGATTGTGTTTTGTATTTCTGTAAAAAATTTCATTGTAATTTTGATATGGAGTACATCAAAACTATAGATGGCTTTGGGTAGTATGGAAATTTTAACAATAGTAATTCTTCCTATCCATGAACATGGGATATTGTTGCATTTATTTGTGTTTTCTCCAATTTCTTTCACCACTGTCTTACAGCTTTCAGTATACAGATCTTACACCCCTTTGGTTAAATTTATTCCTAAGTATTTTATTGTTCTTAATGCTATTGTAAATGAGATTGTTTTCTTTATTTCTTTTTGAGATAATTCATTGTTAGTGAATAAAAATGCTACTGATTTCTGTATGTTTATTTTGTATCCCGCACTTTTACTGAAGTTGTTGATTAGATCGAACAGTTTTTTCGTGAGTCTGTAGGACTTTCTCTACATAAAGTTGTGTCATCTGAAAACAAAGACAATTTTACTTCTTTTCCAATTTGAATGCCTTTTATTTCTTTTTCTTATCTGATTGCTCTGGCTAGGACTTCCAGTACTATGTTGAATGCGAGTGAAGAGGGTGGGCACCCTTGTCTTGTTCCTTATCTTAGAGGAAAAGCTTTCAGCCTTTCATCATTGAGTATGATGTTAGCTGTGGGGTTAAAATGGTTGCTTTATACCAGGAAATTTGGGGGGGGGTTATTACATGGCCATAGTAATTATGATATGCTCCAAAAACAATTATTTCAGACTGCAATAGCCCAGCACTGTTACCCTTTCTAAATGTTCATTCAGCCTTAAATCTGTGAGTCTAGGCAACCTGAGCTATGCCTAGTTCAATTCTATTTTTTGTTCTGTCGTCCAGCAGGAGTTAAAAATTGTGCCTTTATACCTTTGCAGCATTTTTTGGCCACCTCAACAACGTTAATTAAAAACTCACAAACACAGACATGTATATTAAAAAACAACAGGGTGTAACAATGAAGTATATTGATAGTTAGAAAGGAATTTTTGTGCAAAGGACATAGTCTGCAGAGATGCAACTCTGCCTTCGGTATTAATGACCTTTAAAATCACCTTTTACAAAAAGCAAGTTAATCCCCAGGAACTATAGTTCCTAAGTTGCTGTATTTTATATTTGCATAATTAAATGGCCCAACTGTTGGCACTTCTCAGAAAAAAATAGGGGGTTTCAAGATACCTCTAGTGCAAAGCGAAAAATTTCCTTGCCTCTTGGAAATAAATTCTCAAATTCTACTATTTGCTCTAAGGTTTCAAAGATATTAGGGCACTCTTACTGAACGAAAATGATTCCATACCTCATAATTTATTCTGAAGTCAAATAGAGCTGAATCTCTGGTTTCGTTTATTCGCCAGAACTCTATACTAACAAGCATTTCTGTGCTCCTAGAATATGGTGATGAACTGATGTTCATAATGAGAATGATCTTCGATATTGTTTCCTAAATAATCAAGAGAATATTATGTTCAATTGTGTTAAGAGTGCTGTAGGGTGTATCTGATTGTTTTCTTCTCTGAAAATCTTTCTTGCGTGGAATAGTAGGTTGAATAATGGCCCCCAAAGATATCCACACTCTAATACCTGGAACGTGTGAATGTTACCTTAAATGGCAAAAGGAACTTTGCAGATGTGACTACATGAAGGCTATGGAGATGGGGAGATTATCTTGCATTATTATGGTGGACTCTAAATGTAATCAGATGTCCTTATAAGAGGGAGGCAGAGGGAGATTTGACAACAGAAGATGATGTGATGTGATGACTGATAACAGAGGTTGGAGTGATGTGCTTTGAAGATGAAGGAAGGGGCCACTAGTCAAGGAATGCAGCTCTAGAAGCTGGAAATGGCAAAGAAACTGTTCTCCCCTAGAGCCTCTGGAGGGACAGCCCTGCTGACACCTTGGTTTTGACCCAGTGAACCTGTAAGAGAATAAATGTGTGCTGCTTTAAGCTACCAAGCATGCGGTAATCTGTTATAGCAGTGATAGGAAACGAATTGAATTTTCTTTTTCTTTGACATCTTTCTTGCATGGCTAATTCTTCATCAACTTGGATGTTTGATTAGCCTAAATAAGAATTACATTTCAAGGCTGGGAGAACATTCACGCTAGAAATTATTGGTTATGATCTACACATTTCTAATCTCCTGGCCACTGTTCATGCCTCAGAGCAGTAATTGAGGCTCATGTGCTTAGACCTCTTTTTAGTGTATTCTGGACAATTTGCTTTATCCCGTGGCCAGTTCTATTGAACCATGTCTTTGGTGAGAGCGGGAGGTGGAGGCCTCAGAGGGAAATGCCTCTGACTCACTCATGTGGTAGGTCTGAAAGGATGCAGAGGGATGCTGTTTCAGTTTGACTGCTGAGTGTCCTGTGTGGGAGATGCATGAAGAGCATTCTGGGGCCTGAAGTTGGCTTCTCACCATCTGACTGAAACAGGCAACTTCTTACAGTAACCTCAGGGGAAGGAAGTCAGTGTTGGTGGGGTGCTCATTCCACGAACTTGAACCCGACCTACATTTTCAGCCTCCCAAATGACCTTCACTATACCTGTAGCTGTTCAAGGTTAAACGAATAAAAGTAAACAGTGCATGACAATCACATTTAATCTAAGGATTAGTTGAAATCCTTTGGTTTCATCCAACTCTTTGAATCTGATAGATTAAAGGGCAGTAGGGCAACATGGGATTATTAGTCTTTGTGGGCATGCTGTTTTTTAGGAAAACCTGGTTCCTCCGCTTCCACAGCCTCTCAGGCTTCGTTCTCATCCTCATGTGGGATTCCTCCAGGAATGTCAGCTATGGTTGGGTCTCAAGCTTAGCAAGACAGACTACATTCCCTGTGCTGTAATTTGTGGGCCATGGGAAGAGACTCTGCCAGCAAACTATATCTTTGTGCTCGGCTGAAACCCTCTCTTTGAAACATCACTTTTGAGGACTTTACTGAAAAATACACACCTCTGGGAGGTTGACACATTGAGCTGGTAAGGTAGGTTCAATTTTCCAGTCATCCTCCGAAAACCCTCCTTTTAAGGTCTAGTACTGTGTCAGCTACTGGGGAATCAGAGATCACAAAGGTGCCATTCTCTCCACTGTGATGCTCATGGTCTACAAGGGGGACAGAAACAAGTCAGCAAAGATGGCCCCGGTCAGCTGGGGTCCTCCTGTCTATTGAAATTTAGATGACAATTGGTTCAGACAGCCAGAGGGCCCTCCCCTCCTCCCTGTGGAGATTCCTGGAGAGAATCTTAGGTTCATCCAGCCCCCTGGGTTCTTAGGTGCTGCTCTCAGGACCTTCTGATCTTATTCATGGCCTATCTCCTCCTTCCAGGTGGCTCTGCCCTGAACTGACTGGAAAGGTTTGCCTTTGGGCACCAAATACTTCTCTCTCTCTCTCTCTTTCACACACACACACACACACACACACACACACACACACACACACACTCTCTCTCTCTCTTTCTCTCTCCCCCCCTCTCCCCACCCCCCCTCTCCCCCTCTCCCTCTACTGCTATTACTGTCTTTGAGGCACAAGGAAAGCTTATAACTGAGGAAAAGGGTGAATGTTGAAGGCTTTGGGCTGAGGAAGCAGGTTCTGGGAGTAGGAGGGGAATGAGGGTAGGGTTGATATTTTGAAGAGAAGGTAAACTTTGGTATCATAGACACAGAGATTGCCTGGGCAGATGTTCCCAAACTTGTTCGAGTGACAGAACACCCAGGAATCATGGCCTTTGTGAATCACTGAGAGGTAGTGATGAATTTAATACATGCCTTAATAGTATTTACCTCAACTTTATATAATTGTCTATTTTAAGTTTACATGTTTAGACATATTATGTTTGGTTAAATTTACATGTTATAAAACAATATACAGTCAATCATAGGCACTTGTCCATTAACCATCGCTCTGTAAGATGAGGCGTGAGAAGCATCTCTGAGATTTGCCCTGAGATTTGATTGCTACTGACCTGACTGGGGATGAGAGAGTGGAAGGACGCTGTGGCCGAATCATGCTTATGCTTACGGTGGATGCACCCACTTTTCTAATATGTGCTGCTGCTGACATAAATGTGGTGATTAAGCTCATTGATTCTTTTGGTCACATCTGAGTATTCAGCAGGAGTAATTAAAAATGAGGATTTAGAAATGTCATGTATGTTGAGCAGTTGTTTCTCCATAGAAGCTCTTTTCCCTCCCTCCCTCCCTCCCTCCCTCCCTTCTCTCTCTTTCTTCCTTTTTGTTTAGAACCTATTTGAACTTGCTGAACTGCCAGTGTTTGAAAAAATCTGGAAAAATTACAACTACGGTAACAACTCAGGAGTATTTCAGGTTGAGCCATGAATGATTATAGAATCTTTCACTTCTAGAAGTAGAGAAGAGTTTGTCCTGTTTGATTTTTCTGTAGCCTTGAACTTGAAGCTGATGCTGAGGACAGGCAAAGGGTCTTAAAAGGAAGAGAAAGAGTCTCCAAAGGGAATGGCATTGGAGTAGCTCTCTTTCTGTCTGTGTTAACTTCAAACATTATTCAAGACGAGAATTTCTACTTCACTGCAATGAAGAAAGTGCATGCATTCCCCTCCCCCCAACCCCACCTTTTCTCTCTGGAGCTGAGAGATACAGTTATCACATTCTTGTGGTAAGCATCACCATGGTGAGCCATCAACCATTCAGGACGGTGTAGACGGTCTGGTTAACCACACGGCTCGCAGAGACACAAGGCAGACTGAGCCTGGAGAGAAGGGGGCTTGCGCGAGTTGACTTGGATATGACACAGAAATAAAGGCTCAGTTTTCTGGGACAGTGATGAGCTTCATGAGTACTTTACAGAACAACAACATCTATTCAAGGGCAAAAGTTAAAACCAGATACTGTACTATGTGCACCTCTGTCATTTCAGAAACTTTGCCAAATAATTCTGAAACCCTTGGTTAAAGAAATATTAAACAAATGCTTAAGCCCAGTTGCAGATACTGTACCTCCTGATAAAAAAACGAAACAAAACAAAAAGAAAACATAACTGTACAATTTATAAAATAATGTGTAGCCTGCAAATATTTTTGTTCTTCTTTTCCGGAACTTGCCCTCAGGCAAGATTGTTTGCTCATCACAGGTATAGTGAAATGGTAGACTGAATGTATGGTTGTCAAATATAAATACGATTTCTTAGTTTGAGCAGCGGGTAGTTTGAGGCTATATTCTCTGGCAATCGCCTTCTTTCATGTTCGTAATGATTTTCAGAGGCAGTCATGTTGCTGGGTGTCAGTGGTTTGCTCCTTGTCATTGTGGAGTGTATCCCATTGTATGTATGTGCTAACATTGGTTCCTATACTAGTTGATGGGCATTTGAATTGTTTGCAGTGTTTAGCTATTACGATGAAAAGTTTACATGTAGGTCTTTGTTTGGACATACGTCTTCATTTCCCTTGGGCAAATGCCTAAGAGTAGGATTTCTGGGGCCTATGACAAGTGTACATTTAACTGCCAAACTATTTCCCAAAGTGACTCTGTCACTTCGCATTCCCACTAGAAACATATAAGAGCTCCGGTTGCTCCCACAACCTTGCCAGCGCTTGGTATTGCTGGTTTTTAAATTTTAGTCACTCTAGTGAGTGAGTTAGGGTATCTCAGTGTGCTTTTAACTGGCATGTCACACTATATTGATTTACACACTTGTGCCACCAAAGAGCCCTGCCCCTTCATTTAGGTGTCACTGCTTAGGGACTGCATGCACAAGGGGCTGATCCCAGGTCCTGGCAGTTCCATCTGAGTCAATGTTTTATCAGGAAGGTTGATTTTTCCCCTATCCTTTTATGTCATCTTGTCCTGATCTTGGGAGGATTCCTCTGAGCCTCTCTTCATAGAATATATGACATCTTGTCATGTGTCCTTTGGTGAATAATCTGGCTTCAGTTTTATCCTTTATTCATGGTCCACCTTTCGTCTTTCTCTTATCTCCTGGTGGGTTGGCATTCGTCTTTATTCTAAACCCACTGCAGGTGATACTGGGTATTGCTGCTTTCATGTTTGTGTAGCCATCACTCAATCATAGCTATATGTTGGAAAATTTGGCCCATCATCATTGATTTTCTTTATTGATTTGGTGCTATTCACAATGCCCAGTGACTCTGATTCATCTGCTCTATTGCAAACAAATATCTTGGGGTGGAGGCCTGAACAACACAGTCCTGGACAGGTAAGTCATGTAACAGGGATTGGACATGTAACTGTGAATGCCATCTTCATAAAGATGAGAGCTGAACCCACAGATCTTGGGACCATATCCACATTTAGGGCAGAAGACAAAGAAGGGAAACCAATGTGGAGACAGAAGAAATTAATAGGGAGGTGAGGCAGAATGTCACAGTGTCACAAAAACCAGGGCAAAAGACAGTTTTAGGAAGGAGAGGGTGTTCAGTAGGGTGAATGCTCCACAGAGGCTTAGAAGGAAAGAACTGAGAAGATGCCACTGAATCTGAAATTGGGAGGTAATTTGAGAATTTGGAAAGTGCAGTTTCAGCAAAGCAGTCGAGTCAGAAACCAGAATGCATAGAATTAGGTGATGAGAAAGTGGGGGAAAGAAAGACATCTTTCAATAGCATGGCAGATAGAAATATGCCTCCATCTGAACCATTCTTTGCTGCTTCCAGTCGGGAAAGACATCTTTCTGGGCTTTATATTTGACTTGTCTTTGCCCAAGGAACCTTACTCTTCTGACAGCTCTCCTATATCTTTAACCTCCGGCCATTTTCTCTCAGTTTATTAACAGGCTCAAGAATTTTCAGTCTTCGTAAGTCAGAGAAAAACAAATATCGTATATTAACGCATATATGTGGAATCTAGAAAAACGGTACAGATGAACCAGTTTGCAAGGCAGAAATAGAGACAATGTAGAGAACAAACATATGGACACCAAGAGGGGAAAGCAGGGAGGGGGGTGGTGGGATGAATTGGGAGATTGGGATTGACATATATACACTAATATGTATAAAATAGATAATTAATAAAAACCTGAAAAAAAAAAGGAATTTTCAGTCTTCAACAACCAAAACAAACAAAAAACCCTACAAATAAGTCGCAGGTTCCCATGGCCATCACCTTTCGTTTTACAGCCAAACTCCTTCAAAAAGAGCCTCTTCCTGCGTCTCCCACGTCCTCCCCTTCTATTCTCTCCTCAAACTATTCTAGTCTGATTTTGGCCTCCACCCCTCCAAAGAAACATCTCCCTCTAGGGCTTGATGGCTTCATAGTTTATATCTAACAGATGCTTTTCAGGTCACAACCTGATCGACATTTCTTGGCATTGGATTCCTTCGACCAGTTCCTTGCCTTTAAGTTCTCTCTTCTGTTGGCGTTTCTCTGCGATTTCTCTTTATACATCTTGGGTAGCTCTTTCCTAGTCTCCTTCATGGACTCTTCTCCTTCGTTTTTTTTTGTGTGTGTGTGTTTCACGGGCCTCTCGCTGTTGCGGCCTCTCCCGCTGCAGAGCACAGGCTCCGGACGCACAGGCCCAGCGGCCATGGCTCACGGGCCCAGCTGCTCCGCAGCATGTGGGATCCTCCCGGACCGGGGCACGAACCCGTGTTCCCTGCATCGGCAGACGGACTCTCAACCACTGCGCCACCAGGGAAGCCCTCTCCTTCCTCTTGATCCTTAGACATCAGGGCTCTGCAGGGTTCAGTCTTTCGCTGTTGGATCCTTTCACTCTGTGACTTCTCTTTAGGAGACACCAGTGAACGCATGGCTTCTGATAATCATGTATGTGCCCTCGCTGTGCTTTGGAGCCTGCTTTTGACTGAGGGGCTTTACTCTCCAAGTTCCTCAAGCTCAGATCTTGGCTGAGCTCATTTTTCCATGTCCCCGCTGGACAGTGCCACACGGATATCCAACAGATATCTCAGACTCAATAAGCTCAAAGTTGCTCACCACTCCCGTTGGCCCCTAGCTTGGTATTCTTCTTTCTTCCATTCCTTATCTTATTGCAGGGTATTGTCATCCACCTGATTAAACAAGTCAGCAATCTGGGCACCATCATTAACTTTCTCCATTCCTGCTTACTTCCCCCCAACTTCCCCATCAAGTCATATTAATTTTATCCTTAATATTTCTCAAATTCACCCCTTCTCTCTGTATCTACTGCCACTATTTACCATCTCCCTTAGGAAAATCATATCCTTCAAATTACTTCGTCCAGGCTGAGAATGCCATTCACGTATCCGTTCAATTTCATTCTTCAAACATATTCAGCAACTATTTGTTATATGCAAAGTACTATTCAAGGGGGCAGTCTCAGCTTCTAGTCAAGTGTTTGACTGATTCCTCAATAAACCCCATGTTAGGAGTCTAAACCGAAACCGATCTTTCCTCCACTCCCACATCATACCATCCCCCCAAACTGGCCACTCTGCCCATCATCAATTCCATTACTCTGAAGGCTGGATTGGAGTTACACCGATTAGCAGGAGATTAAATTGCACCTCAGTGACATGCAAGTGGAATGGAAAAGTTAATAGTCATCAGTGACTGATGTGAGGGTCCAACAATCTTTGTCACCTGCTCTCTCGCCCCTGCTAAATCCTATAGTCAGTTTACTGTCTCTTGCCTTTGTGTCCTATTTCCCTTTCTACCCCACTTAAATCCCACGGCCAGCTATTATAACCACTCCTTTTGCACCTGACCTCGGTCCCTTGCCTCTCTCACTTGGTCATATTCAACTGGTAAAATCCCAACAGCAGTTAAATTCAAGTCTTGACTTACTTATTCTGTGCTTGAACCTACACTGCTGAATGTGGGTGGAGAAAATCCTGCAATTCTGCTGACTCTTCTTACTTGAAATGTATGACCGTTAACCTCAGCTGGGTCTGTAATTCTCCTGAAACACCCATTTGCTCCCTCATTCCCCTACATGACTATTTCATGTTCTCTCTTACCTTCTGGTGCCAGATACCAATTTATTGCCTCTCATCTCCTTGATAAATATATTCTTCAAATCTCCACTACCTCCTTCACCACCATCACTCTGGGTAGATGACCTTGCTTCTTATTTTATTCAGAAAATAAAAGCAACCAGAAGAGAACTTCTATAGGTCCTAAAAATATACCCACATACCTGGATCCAGCTACTCTCCTATTGCTCTGGGTGACCTGACTGTACTCCGAGTTAAGGCCAACTCCTCCATTCATTCACCGGCTCCCATCCCCTCACCCCTACTCAAACTTATAGCTCCAGAATTCTTCCTGATAATGATTTCTTTGTAGTTCTTGCTCCATTTAAATTTCCATAGATCTTCCTAAAAGGGTAATGCCACTTTGCAATACGCACTTATTGAATAGAATTTAACATAGTATTATATCATTATCTGATGACATTAAGACCAACACTGCATTATTCCTGAATCAGTGGTGTGCGTTCATTTTTTTAAATAGACATTTATTGGAGTATAATTGCTTCACAATACTGTGTTAGTTTCTGTTGTACACCAAAGTGAATCAGCCATATGTATACATATGTCCCCATATCCCCTCCCTCTTGAGCCTCCCTCCCATCCTCCCTATCCCACCCCTCAAGCTTATCTCCCTGTGCTATGTGGCTGCTCCCCACTAGCTAACTATTTTACATTCGGTAGAGTATATATGTCGATGCTACTGTCACTTCGCCCAGCTTCCCTCTCCCACCCCGTGTCCTCAAGTCCATTCTCTATGTCTCCATCTTTATTACTGCCCGGCAACTAGGTTCATCAGTGCCATTTTTTTCTTTTTTTGGATTCCATATACATGCATTAGCGTATGGTATTTGTTTTTCTCTTTCTGACTTACTTCACTCTGTATGACAGACTCTAGGTCCATCCAGCTCACTAAAAATAAGTCAATTTCGTTTCTTTTTATGGCTGAGTAATATTCCATTGTATGTATGTGCCACATATTCTTTATACATTCATCTATCGATGGACACTTAGGTTGCTTCCATGTCCTGGCTATTGTAAATAGTGCTGCAATGAACATTGTGGTACATGACTCTTTTTGAATTATGGTTTTCTCAGGGCATATGCCCAGTAGTGGGATTGCTGGGTCATATGGTAGTTCTATTTTTAGTTTTTAAAGGAACCTCCATACTGTTTTCCATAGTGGTTGTATCAATTTACATTCCCACCAAGAGTGCAGGAGAGTTCCCTTTTTACCACACCCTTTCCAACATTTATTGTTTGTAGACTTTTTGATGATGGCCATTCTGACCAGTGTGAGGTGATATCTCATTGTAGTTTTGATTTGCATTTCTCTAATAATTAGTGATGTTGAACATCTTTTCATGTGCCTCTTGGCCATCTGTATGTCTTCCTTGGTGAAATGTCTATTTAGGTCTTCTGCCCATTTTTTTCTTAATTAAAAAGTAAGGTTATTGTGGCTTATTTGACATCCCATATCATCCCCCCCAATAATGAGGTAATGTAACCGAAAGTGGGGTCCAGCTGCTCACCGCTCAAAAGCCATTAAAGAGGTCAGATTGGTGGAAAGGAAAGTTTATTTTGGATGCTGGCACCCGGGTCGGTGGGAGGGGCAGGGCGGACACCTGTCTATAGGCCGACTCCCCATGCCCCCGACAATCAGGGGGCAAGAGCTTTTATAGACAGAGGGAGGGGGCTACATGCAGAAACAGCACAGTCAGCTCTGACAGTCATTTTGAAATTGGTCATCGGTGGTCTGACCTGTGTCATCTTGATAGTTTTAAGTACAGTTAATCTTCAGTTCCAGGGTCGGTTGTTCCCATTTCCTCGAGGCCAGTTCTTGGAATTGTGGCAGCTTACGTCATGGCTACAGTCTGGTCATCGTGTAGTTAACTTCTTCCACCTGGCGGTGGTTTCAGTGTCTATAAGACAACTTTTCAAAGGATATGTTTCAGGATATTATCTGTAGCCCTTGAGAAGGAACTGAAGGTCCTTGACTATGCTTAATGACTAAACTATTATTATTTGGTCTCCTTTGACTATTTTCCTTTGTTTCTGCATGTTCTCACTTCTCTGATTAAACTTATTCTTTGGCTAAAGTTTTTTCACGGACAAAAGGCAGGCAGAGGACCCGGGGGACAAGGATCATAGGGTCCTGCTCCATTTTAGTAATAGTTGTAATGAATTTTTATACAATGGTGCATGGTCCCAATTCAAGATAGAAAGATTTCAGTTGGGCATGAGAAGGACTTCTTGCCTTTTTGGGTAATAATCCCTGGATTGGGATAGGTCTATATTTGAAGTTGTCTAAAATTAATCTTGGTAATGTTTTTGCTCATACATAGTATCACTTTCTCTTATCTTTTGACAGAGAAATGGACTGGAAGACTGTTCAAACTTTCTTCCAACATAAGCTTTCATAATTTTCCTTGTAATCATCCAGTAAGACTCAGTCAGCTAAGGTCCTTCTCCTCCAGGAAGGCCCTGGGCAGATAAAGGTGAATGAGTCAGCCGTTTAACCTTCCTCTACCAAGATATTAATGCAGGCTCAGTGACCCAGGTGTCCTCAATCAGTGTTAGTTTAGGAGCAAATCTTATTGCCATCCCTGTCACCATCACCATCATCCCTCTTTGGCACACATCTGGGTATGTGCAAACCACGTGTTCTGTTACTTCCTCCAGGAACTCATGAGGGTAACCAACCTGTGGTCTTCTAGCAGGAGGCAGTGAGATACAAATCACCTTTGAGAGGAGCCTTTGAAGGCTGCTTGCTCTTAACCACAGACATACACTGATTTCCCCTCCATCACCATTAAAGAGCTCCACACTTTGAGAATTGACCTTGTCAGCTCTGCCCTAAGTTGTACACCTGGTGGTAGTGGATGCCTGAGGATGTGAGGAATCACAGGGACAAGCAACCACCCTGGAAGCCTCCAGGCCTCTCTTGTTGATGTTAGCACCAGCCTTCCTCAGTGCTCTTTTTGTGATAGGCTCTGAGCTTCTGAACCTGGATTCTAAATGGGCCTTTGTGGTAAAAGAAACAGGAAGACCCCATGCCAGGTCCCTGCTCTCTCTCTGTTTCTCTCTCTCTCCCTGTCTATCAGTTTCCTAAGCCTTCAATTGCTTTGATCACTTCTTTCTCCAGCTACTCTGAAACTTTGCCCAGGCACAGCTCAAATTTCTTTTTCTGGGTGAAGGTTTAGGGACATTTAAAAACTTGCTTGATGTCACAAAAGTACTAAAGCTGAGGCCGGTGTTGGTGACAGGAACCGTTTCGGGGGAATGATGGGAGGGAAAACTTGATTAGAGTGGATGTTGTAATGTTTAAAACCCTTTCCCGATGTGAGAGGTGGAAAACTACTACTGTTACCTTAGCATTTCGATTTGTGATGTTTTGATACTTAAAAGCTTCTGAAGCCAATTTCCTCTTGTTTCCCCACCTCCACCTAAACTGCCACCATAACTTGTTTTTGATCCTGACGAATTTATTCTTCATCTGAGGTACCACAAGGCTGAGCATATGATGGAGATATAGCAGTGATGATCTAAACTGATAAAGATAAATAGTCCATTTGGGTAATTTATGCCCCAAAGTAGATAATTTGTGCCTTCAACATGGATGGCTCCTTCATGGTGGTGTAAAACAATACCTATGGCGGCAGGTTTCAATCCCAGGGGACAGACGCAACAGCATAAAAAGAATGAAGGCATATGTTTATTTCAGTGTTGCTTTGTATGGGTGACATGTTTTTCCTGATGTTTTGAACATGGAGCTATGTCTTTAGAGTGTATTATTTGTTAATTTTTCAGTTTTTTTTCCCCAGCTAGAGTGGATTCTTACCTTACTGTTTCCCTACTTGGCATTCCTGCCACAAGGGTGTTCAGTGGCCATGATCATGGTGGCCTGGATATTTTAAAGTTTTATTTTATTTTATTTACCTTACCTTATATTATATTATATTATTTTATTTTATTTTTTTGGTCTGAGGTTCCAGGTTTCAGATACTGACTCTTTCTTAGAGCCATTTTCATATAATCTCATATTTCCCATTCATTATACTATTTCATTAAAAATGGAAATGATTGGGCTTCCCTGGTGGCGCAGTGGTTGAGAGCCCGCCTGCCAGTGCAGGGGACATGGGTTCGTGCCCTGGTCCGGGAAGAGCCCACATGCCACGGAGCGGCTGGGCCCGTGAGCCATGGCCACTGAGCCTGCGCGTCCGGAGCCTGTGCTCCACAACGGCAGAGGCCGCAACAGTGAGAGGCCCATGTACTGAAAAAGAAAAAAAAAAAAAAAAAAAGGAAATGATTTATTCAAATTACCAAACAACCATTATTTTTATTTATTTGTTTATTTATTTTTTAACCATTATTTTATTTTATTTTTTTTTGTGGTGTGCGGGCCTCTCACTGTTGTGGCCTCTCCCGTTGCGGAAAACAGGCTCCGGACGCGCAGGCTCAGCGGCCATGGCTTACGGGCCCAGCCGCTCTGCGGCATGTGGGATCTTCCCGGACCGGGGCACGAACCCGTGTACCCTGCTTCGGCAGGCGGACTCTCAACCACTGCGCCACCAGGGAAGCCCAACCATTATTTTTAAAGCTGCCAGTTTTCAGACCATAAAGGCATCCCTATTTAAAAAGAAATAGATGTTCATTTAAAATGAGAAATTAGAAAGAAAACATGAAAATTATCCATTCCCCATGACCCAGAGTAATTCCTGTTAGTATTTTTAATATTTCCTTCCTGTTTTTTAATACCTTATTTCCTTTTGTAAAAATTACTTAATTAATTGATTAATTTTTGGCTGCGTTGGGTCTTCGTTGCTGCACCCAGGCTTTTCTCTAGTTGCGGAGGGCGGGGGCTACTCTGCATTGCGGTGCGCAGGCTCTAGGTGCGCGCGCGCGCTTCAGTAGTCGTGGCTCACGGGCTCTAGAGCGCAGGCTCAGTAGTTGTGGCGGATGGACTTAGTTGCTCCGCGGCACGTGGGATCTTCGCGGACCAGGCGCTTGAACCCGTGTCCTGTGCATTGGTAGGCAGATTCTTAACCACTGAGCCAACAGGGAAGTCCAGCTTATTTTCGATAATTGAATTATTTTCTCTCTCTCATCCTGATTTTTACCCAAGTATTTAGAATACGTTTTAAACATTTCAAAAGTTTTCTTGATATTTATGATAAGCTGTGATAATTTTGTGCACAGTTTTATTAATATATTTTAAAGTTATTTTGCTCTGATAACTTTCTAGAAGAGTAGTTAGTGGTCCAAAGAGCATGAATATTTTTAAGTTTCTTGAATGAAATTGTAAACTTGCTTTTCAGGATGTTGTATACTTTTACACTAATTAGCAGTGAATAATTGCTCAATTTGGCACATTCTTGCCAACATTACTATAGTTAAAAAGATAAACTTGGCTACTTCGATAGGCAAAAAAGATAGGTAATTGTTTAACGTGAATTTATTTATTAGTGATAGTAAATATTTCCACATGTGCTTCAAAGACATTTTGATGCCTTATTGTGTTGTTAGTTTGTATCTTCTGTCTTTTGAGTAGATGTTCTTAATGCTTGTCTTATCAATTAATGTGAACTTTTCCACTATATATAAATTAGATAACCAATAAGGGCCTACTGTATAGAACAGGGAACTATAGTCAATATTTTGTAATAACCTACAAGGGAAAAGAATCTGAAAAACAATTATACATATATATGTATAACTGAATTATACATACTTATGCATATACGTATAACTGAAAAATTATACATATATATGTATTGCTGTTCACCTGAAACTAACACATTATAAATCAACTGCACTTCAATAAAATAAATACAAAAAATTTAACGTGAGCTTTTCATAATCATTCAGTCAGCAGATGTCTAGTGAGCATTTATAAGGAGGAAATTGCTGTTCCGGACGCTGGGCATACGGCATTGAACAAAGCAGACAAACATTCCTGCCTTCAAGGGGCTTCCATTCTAGTGAGGAGAGATAGACAAAGACAGAATAAATATGTGAAATAGTATATTAGGAGGAGGTGAATGCCATGGAGAAAAGTAAATCAGGGAAGTTGCAGAGGGAGTGCCAGGGTGCTCAGAGATGCTTTCACTGAGAAGGTGACATTTGCCCAAAGACTCGAATAAGGGGAGGGAAGTTCGTGAGGCTTTCAGTGGAAGAGTGTGTCAGGCGAAGGGAAGAGCAAGAGCAAAGTTCCAGAGGTGGGAGTGTGTCTAGTACTGAGGCTCATAGTCCAGATATTAACCTCTTGCAGTATTCCTGACAAATATTTTCTCAGTTTGTTGTTTGCCTTTCAGTTTAATGTTTTAACCTATTGAAGATTTACAGTTTTGTGTAGCTGCATCTATCACTTTTTTCCCTTTTTTCTGTACCTTTTTAAAATTTTAATTGTGAAATGCATCATATATGCAAAAGAATGAATAAAATATATGTGTACAATTTAAAGAGTTCAATAAAGACAAACAAAATCCAAACACCCAAAACCACACTACCCAAGTTAAGAAGTGAAACATCGCCAGGACTTGCTGCCCAGATGCTCCTCCCCTCCCCTCTAGAAGGAACAACTATCCTGACGTTGGTGTTCATGTTGGTCTTGCTTTTCTCTATAGTCCTCTATAGTATCACACTTATATTTGCATGCTTAGACGATATATTGCTTAGTTTTGGAAAACCAGGTGGTGAACACAAACCTGGCTGATGAGGGGAGAACATCATTCCCACTGTTGCGGGAGGCTCCCAGGAGCCGTTTTCTATATTTTGCTCATGGTCTGGCTCCACCTTCCCGGAGAGTTTGCAGGAACATCCAGGGAGGGCAGCAGTGAGGCTTCGCAGACACTGCGAGCTGTGGGCTGGGGCCAGTGAAGCAGAGCTGGCCAGTGCAGAGTTGTATTTGGGATGCATCTGCTCATCCAGGGATCTCATTTCCCAATACCCCTTATATTCGTGAAATGAAAAAGAGACTGGGTTCCTGAATCTCCTCAGGAAGGAGGCATGCTCACCGACCAGGAACCCCTCACTTGAACTATTCTGTGATGTTTTAGTCCATTCGGGCTGCTATAGCAGAATACCAGAGACTAGAGGGCTTATAAACAACAGAAACTCACAGTTCTGGAGGCTGGGAAGACCACGATCAAGGTCTGGCAGAGGACTGCTTCCTGGATCATCTTCTTGCTGTGTCCTCACGTCACCTCATGGTGCAGCCACTATGGAAAGCAGTATGGAGGTTCCTTAAAAACCTAAAAGTACTCTGTGGTAACCTAAATGGGAAGGAAATCTAAAAAAAGGGGATACATGTATACATATAACTGATTCACTTTGCTGTGCAGTGGAAACTAACACAACATTGTAAAGCAACTATACTCCAATAAAAAGTAAAAAGGAAAACAACCAAAAAACCAAAAACAAAAACTAAGAGAAGAACTACCATATGATCCAGCAATTCCACTCCTGGGCATATATCCAGAAAAAAGCAAAAACTGTAATTCGAAAAGATACATGCACCACAATTTTCATAGCAGCACTATCTACAATAGCCAAGACATGGAAGCAACCCAAGTGCTCATCAACAGATGAATCGATAAAGAAGATTCCATATATATATATATATATATATATATATATATATATAGAGAGAGAGAGAGAGAGAGAGAGAGAGAGAGAGAGAGAGAGAGGAGCTACACGTTAGACATTTTTTTTTCTTAAGCAAAATTTGTATTGAACCATTGCATACATACAGAGAAATGTGCAACTCTTAAGTGCATAACTCCATAACATGTCACAAATGTATCATTTGGTGGTCAAAGAAGGCTTGTCAGAACAGCTGCTGTCTGATCTGTACTTTTTCTCCTTTGGGGCTTTGAAGATTTTACTCCATTACTTCCTGGTGTTCAATGTGGAAAAGTTTGACATCAATATAATTTTGGTTCCTGATTTGGTATTTTGTATTTTCCTCCTAGGTGTGAGCCTTATATCTTCTTTACTTCTAAAAATTTAAAAAGTTCAATATATTTGAATATGGTCTCTTTTAATTAATTTGGTCTAAACCCAATTTTCAGATTCACTTAAAAACTAGCAAGATATTTTACATTTAAAAAAATATTGGGATGGGTGAAAATGGTAAGAGGGTACAAACTTCCAGTTATAAGATAAATATGTCCTGGGGATATAATGCATAGCACGGTGACTATAGTTAACCATACTGTATTGCATATTTGAAAGTTGCCGAGAGAGTAGATCTTAAAAGCTCTCATCATAAGAAAAAAAGTTGTAATTATGTGTGATGATAGATGTTAACTAAACTTATTGTGATAATCACTTTGCAATATATACATATATCAAATAAACTAACACAATGTTATATGTCAATTACATCTCAATTTTTTTAAGAATAAAGGAAAATGTCAGATCCCCAGAACTAAGGAACCAAAATGAAAAACAAGTATCTCACCATTCCACTGCCTTAACCCCCTCAAAATATTAAGAATATTTTCACAATCTCCCTAATATCTTATATACTACCTGTTCGTGCTTTGTACCTAGGAAAGATACATGCTAAGTGTACTGTTAGCACCCTCTCCATGTGGGCCACACATTAAAATTACGACTCAGAAAACTGATAATTGAGCTCTTGCAAAGAATTACTCTCAAAAATAACAAAAAAACCATTGAAATCAGTATGTATTTTACGCTTATAACACAACTCAGGATGAGCCACATTTCAAGGTTTCAACAGCCACATGTGCTTGGTGGCTACTGGATGAGACAGTGCAGTTCTGGTTCTGCTACAAGGAGGGGGAAACTCTATCCGCCTGGGTCCTTGAATGTCTGAGTGGAGCCTAGCTCCCTGATGACCCCTGGGGGATAGTAACATGAGCAAGCAATAAACATTGTTTATTTGAGTTTTGCTTGTTGCAACAGCTCTTAATTACTTACCCTGACTAGACTCCCCAAGAAGCTGAGAGACTTGAATTATAAACTATAAGAAGCTAAGCAGAGAGACCAGTTAGGATCCCATTACAGTGCAACTTTTTTTTTTAATTAATTAATTTATTTTGGTTGCACCAGGTCTTAGTTGTGGCAGGTGGGCTCCTTAGTTGTGGCATGCAAATTCTTAGTAGTGGCATGCATGTGGGATCTAGTTGCTTGACCAGGGATTGAACCCCTGTCCCCTGCATTGGAAGGCGGATTCTTAACCACTGTGCCACCAGGGAAGTCCCCCTTTACAGTGCCCCTTTAAACATGACTCTGGAGTTAGGGAGGAGGGCGAGGATACGAGACAACTGATGAGGGATTTGTTCTTCGTTGGATGAGAGGAGTGAGTGACAGAGAGAAATCTAGGTTTTTCGCTCAGATGAACAGGTGATATCATTTGAGTCAATAAAAAAGGCAGTAGGGAAGCTAGTTTGGGAATAGAGCTCATGACTTTAGTTTTGTCTGTTGACTTTGAGGTGTCTCTGAACAACTGGTTCAAAGTTTACCTCAATGTTGACTGTCTGCTATGTGCCAGGTCAGGTGCTGATGGGCTGGCTCTCAAGGGACCACCAACTGGTTAAAAGAAAGAGCTCATATCGTATGTAAGAGTAGTGATAAGTGATACCCACAGTGCTTTTGGAGCCCAGAAGAGAGAGACTTAATTTGGGATTGCTGGAGTGATAGGTCCAGGAAGGCTCTTTAAAGGAGATGATACCTACGTGGAGAGAATGGGTAGAGCAGTGGGGGTAGGGCAGAGTGCGGAGGGCAGGTGTCCTAGGCCATTTGGGCTGCTATAACAAAATATCACATATTTTGGGTGGCTTATATGCAAGAGAAATTTATTTCTTACAGTTCTGTAAGTCTGAGATCAAGGTGCCAGCATGATTGAGTGAGGACTCTCTTCTGGGTCCAGGACTTCTCGTTGTGTCCTCACCTGGCAGAAGGGGAGAGGGAGCTCTCTGGAGCCTCGTTAATAAGGGCGCTAATCTCATTCATGACCTAATCACCTCCCAATGATCCTGCCTCTCAGTCCCATCACTTTTGGGGTTAGGACTCAACATATGAATTTTGGGCAGACACAGACACTCAGACCATACCAGCAGGGTATGAATAGAGGAGCAGGAAGGGAGAAGGTGGTAAAGGTATACAGGTAGAGTGGACCGCATGACACAGGCACGTAGGTCAAGAACAGCGTGGCAGTCAAGATTGCAGGGTGAAACATCAAGGCGGAAGCAGCATGAGATAAAGCAGGAGCACGGCCAGGGCCAGGTTACAGAGGGTGTCTTTTGTCATGTCTGATTTTGTGCCATAGATAGATGTTGGAGGATAGATCAGCAGCAACGACAGGCAGGAAGCTGTTCCAATAGCAGGAGGGAAATGAGAAAAGATGAAGTCCTGAACCTGGGCAGGGAGGGCGTTAATTTGAGAATTTTCAAGAAGTGAAACAATGAGGTTGGGGATTTGTGGGTGTCAGGAGCGAGAGAGAGGAAGAGGGAAGAGTCAGGGATGCCTCGCAGATTTCTAGCAGAGATGATGGGGTGAATGATGGTGCTAACTGGGGAAAATGAAGGGAGAATAAAAGCAACTCACATCAGGGGAGAAGAGGCTTGGAAAGCAACTGCCTCTTCCCGCCCTCAAAATTCCCAGGAATATAGTCTAGTGGGAAATCATGGTTCAGGACTGTGGATGTATATGTCCTTTTCTTGCTCTCCGTCCCAAAGGAAAAACACGGTTTTATTTTCACCACTACCATTCAAGGAAGAGTGAGAAATGAATAGCAGGGAGAGGTTTTAAAGCACAGACTGTGAGAAACTGTCAGTGGCAGCTGCCTGTGAATCTCTTGTGTGGAAACCATGATGGGAGTTGGTCATGAGACTCAAGATCTCAGGGCACAGGAACACTGGAAGGAGCGGGGCCGGAGAAGATGACCCCTGGGTTTGGAATTGGAAAAGAAGCAGAGAAAAGCCATGGCCCTCTGGGTACGGCTGGAGTTTCGAGAATAAAATATTGCAGAAGATGGTCTTTCGAGAAGCAGGGAGCCTGTGGGTCCAGCCTGAGAGTTCTCAGGGGCACCCAGAAGTAGGGCAAGTAGGACACGCTGGGCCATGATTGGGGAAAATGGTTATGACTTGAAACTTGAAACTACTCTGGAATTGAATATGGTTCAGTTTTTATTTTACTTGGGCTGAACTTTTCTCATGCTTGAAGTTTGTTTTGCCCCGGTGGCTCTTTTCTGTGTCCTGGGGTGCACAGAATCAGAGGCCGAGGGCAGGAGAGGTTGTCCTAGGGGTATGACCTGAGCAAGAGAGAAATGTTCCTTTCTAGATCTCTGGTTGACATTAATCTTCAAAAGCAGACTGAGCTTGGGGAGACACTGCCATTCTAGTCTGAAAACAATGTCTCCTCCCAGAACTTCCTCCTTCCTGTCAAACCTCAGGTCATACCTTCGGGAGGATTTTTTCTTCCCCCCATATGATCTTTAAAAATGACATGTCATTTTCCCAGGGCCATTATTTTTATTTGCTTAATTTGCTCCAGAGTGCGCGTGTCCACAGCATTGGCTAATAATAGTATGCGGGCCTCCATCCTGTATTGTCTTGAATAACATTGAGAACTTGGACTTGGGGTGGGTGGAGGTTGTTGCTACTCAAAGGCATGCTTTGTTTTGCTCTATTGATAAATTTGCACACCCTTCCAAATATGAAAGAGCTGAGCTCACGGAAGTCCTTTTTTTTTTTTTTTTTTTTTTTTTGGGTTACGCGGGCCTCTCACTGTTGTGGCCTCTCCTGTTGCGGAGCACAGGCTCCGGACGTGCAGGCCCAGTGGCCATGGCTCACGGGCCCAGCCACTCCGCGGCATGTGGGATCTTCCCGGACCGGGGCACCAACCCGTGTCCCCTGCATCGGCAGGCGGACTCTCAACCACTGCGCCACCAGGGAAGCCCTCAGAAGTCCTTTTAATGAGAAAACAAATAAGGAAACGAATTTTCTTCCCAAACTTTATTATTATCAATTGTTTTTATTACAAGAGTTTAACAGAGCAGAGTTAGACTTGCCGTCTCTCTTGTGAAACCTGAACAATTTACAAAGTTAGGGTAATAAATATGAAACTAGGTTTAGTCTTTCTTTTCAGCCATGTCATGCACTCTTAAGAGACAATGAGAAGAAAATCCTGTAGCCATATGCAGTACAAACTCAGAAATTTTCACCTGCTATTTAATCCTATCTAGGATTTCCCTAGGCAGTACAGATACTCATATATTCCACCTTTCTCTAAAGACTAAGAAACATAAATAGATCCATAAATAGCTCATATAAATATAGGTTTTACCTTTTAAATAATAAAATTCCCAAGTCTGGAATCTTGTCTTAAAAAAATACAAAATAAGACATGTAATTCATTAAAATGGAATCTCATGCCCCAAAGTTATCTTGGGGCCTATTAAATACATAAATAACTTAAAGCCCTTAGAAAAGCAAACAAGAAGCAAATTGGTACTCAGTCTAAAACTTCCTTCTTGGGGAAAGGGAAAAATGGTTCAGATTCCATCTCTAAACCAGTGTTCCCTCTGGAGTTTCCATTGGATGAACTAAGAACCCTGGTGATTTGGGTCAGAAATGGGGCTGGGTCTAATCCCCAGAAAGCCTAACTGATTTGGGGAGTCGGGGTCAGACCGGAAGCTCTTAAGCTATGTGGCGGACAATGGGGGTGACACAGGTGCAGCCCACGGCCACCAGCATCTTCTCCAGCCGGAAGGAGTGGGGGCAGTGCTGAGGCTCCCTTCGCAGGACCAGGATCTCTTGCTGGATGGGGACGGAGTTCATATGATGGTCCACCTTCCCTTCAGCATTGACACAGCCCAAGTGGCTGCACTTGGCCTCCCAGATCACAGAGGGGTACCTCTCAGAGTCCTCATTGCGGCTGCAAGGGAGACAAAAGCCAGGAAGAAAGTGAATTCCTGGTAGAGCAGGAAGGAAATCAAACAGGAATAAACAGAGGGAGACAGATTCACAGGGGAGCAAATGATAGGCATTGTGAATTCTCTAAGTGCTGTTAGTCTGAAAAAGAAGTAGTTTGGGGAAAACTTGTGTTTCGAAGCCCGTGAAGTGTTATAGAAAAAAAGACAGTGATTAGTTTCCCCCAATTTCCGGCATACACAAAAGAAGATAGACTTGAAACCACAGAAAGGATTTAAATTTGACACAAAGGTTAATTTCTTTAGGGTACATTTGATAGATGAAAAAAGACTAAAGGACTAGTATAGAAACAAGATAACTGTTAATCTGACTTAATGAAGTCTGTCTTTGAAGCAGAGAATGCACTCAAATTTTATCTGACAGCACACTGACGGAACAAAGCCCACGGCTGATATGAAGGGCTGCAAACAAAATCTTAAGCCCCTTTATAACCTTCTCTCTCCCCTCCAGCTGAGTGAATAATTTGCTTCGACTTCTGAATTCATTTATTTGAACTATTCTTAGTAAGTAGAAGTAAGAAGACGAGAAACCCTACAGTCAGGTGAATCTGTAGGCTCCATACAACTGAGGATTATTTGCCTAAAATCAAATTATCAAAATACATTTTGTACTTAATCCATCTAAATACTAGATGTACTAAGGACACAGCAAATATTGGTCTGTTGGGGATGTTGTCTAACTCAAAAAAGGGTGGAAATACCCAGCATGATACTTCTTCCACTGGTATTCAAGCTATATTTTCCCAGTGTTAATACAACCAAAAAAGCACAAAAATCCCAGTTAATTAATAGTTATTTTCAACAAATCTTCTCTGGGAGCTCTGGTAAAGGGAATTCAAGCACTAATCTCCTACAATAAATGTCTGTTTCTTTTTAAAATAAATAAACAACAGACTTGGGGTGTCATAAATACGAGAATGATGACCACCGTTCATTTGGATGGATTTCTGGGGCAATGAGAACTAGTAGAATAGGTGTTATGGGGGCTGGGGAGAGCTGTGTTCTATCAAAGCAATCTGTAGAATGAAAGCTTGAGAATCATTGGTTTACACAATGGCCCTTCCAGTTTTGACGGATGATTCTGAGTAATACCATTCTCAAGGTGATTTAACTGGCAGTCTGATACATACAAGGGAGAAGAATACAGAGAGTTTATTTGGGACTTTTACGTACTGGAGAGTCCAAGGTGAGGTGGAGCGTTTGTAGTAATCGGAGGGTCTTCTGGATTTCACGTTCTGGTTAGGGATGTTTAGGTTGAGCCTCACATACTGGGGGAAGTTCTTGTCCTCAACATGCGGGCAGCCTGGACTTTGTGGGATTATGATTCCTGCCTTCACAAGAGCCACCAGACTCAGCAGCAGCAGCAGTGACTGGAACTGGGTGGGAAGGGAGAGAGAGGTGGGAAACTGGGTTAGTGCTACGTGGGTTTTGTCAACAAAGTGTGGTTGGTGATGATGGAATTGCTGATAGTTGAGAACATGCTATGGACAAGGACCATCTATACGAAATTTTCAGGTCTGTTAAATGAAAAGCTGGTTAGATGAACAAAATAATATTAGGATGGAATTTCTACCAGTCTTGAACATTTTTCTTTTCTGACTTAGAAAAACCACACTATTCATTGGCTGGCAGTAATTTTAGTGAAGATGGCAAGTCATCAACCTGTCAGTACATGCATCACTCTCAGGTCATTGGGATGGTAATAACCTTGATTTTCTAGGAAGAAATGTCCTCCTGCACCATCGATCCCGCCCCGTGCATTCTGTGAAACCCTATGTGAAATCAAATGTACACCTTAGAAATAAAGGGCTGTAGAAAATCCATGTGGTATCAGTTAAAAATTCTGTTGGTACCACTGGCAAACATCCAACCCAAAATGGACCCCCCCCCTTATGTTTTTCTTAGGTATATTTCCCAGGTTTTCTAAATTTACATATACTGATTCGGTAATCAAATTGGGTTTCAAAAAAGACGTTTTAACTTAAATATTTTAAAAACATAAAGACCGTTTACTCTAAACCACACCTATACCATCTATACATCTATGTCTAGTTAGAATAAATAGGGTTAGCGTACCAAGACTATAGTATAATAATAGGATAATGGAAAGAAAAGTCACTGCCACAACTTATTAAATCCTCAAGGATAGTGACCCGTCTCATTTTGGATTGAAGAAAAATGGGAGAATTATATTAAATCCCTTGTACTCAGAGAAACAGATTTTCAATAAGCATTCTTTCTTAGAGCACAGCATCGTGTGACACTTCTTGTGTGGTTTAGCCCCAGTATAGCTATCTTTCAGTTTTAATCTCACCTTTCAAACTGATGTGTACCAGTTCTTGAAAATGCTATACAATGACAAGTATCTATCAAGGGTTTCATTTCCCATCCTATGTAGACAGTATTCTTGGATTTCCATAGCTAGAATCCAGGATTTCATGCCTGAAGTCCAGAAATATTATCTGGCCCAAATCGACAAGAGCATTGCACGTTAGTGCGGGACTCACCACGGATGAAGTTCTCACACGAGCCATGGTAGTTTCTCCCAGTTCACTGTAAGTGGATGAGCTTGTGCTTGCTGCGAGATGGACAAAGTGTAGCGCTACCTTCTCTCTTTTTATAGGGCTTTTCTCCTTCTGTGGTCACTTACGTTGGCGTGTAGGAGTGAGTTCAGGGGTGACACCATTTTGGTTAAAAGTTCCATCCCCAAATGAGGTCAGAGAAAAACCTCCCCTTCATGATGGGCAATAATCTGCTTCTGGAGGAAAATGGGAAGGACAGAAATTTATGCTTCTAAAGACTATGTCTTCTCTTCATTCTTCAAGGAACTATGACTTGTCAGAAGCTGAGTGGAAACACAGAAACCATTTATTTATGAGCGTGCGTGAAACTGCCATTAAGAGATATCTTCTATTTTAATGGCTCGTGGGGAAATAAAAGTTTGACCTCACATTCAAGTCTTCTTTGGTCATATGCCTTGATTTCCCATTTGATAACTCCTTTCCTCACCAGATTCCCTAGCCAGATGTGGTGGAGACCGTTCCAGAAACTACCCATGGTCTCACCATATAAACAAACAAAAAATGGATACATAATTTCATGATGACAGGACATATTATTTCATCGATTTAATGCCTGCTTTGTTGAATGTCTACTCTGCTTGAGGAACAAATAACTAGGTTCAAGAGACGTGAGATTTACTATCAAAGGCACGTCTAACACTGCATGTTACCAAGCAACTTGTTAACTCACGCAATTCCTCAGGAGGAAGAAGGAGTGGGGAAATGTAACCGGACAAAGAGAGGAATGAAAATGGAGGTAGAGACTGCAGGAAGGTGCGGGTAGAGAAAAGGAGGGCAGGCAAGAGCAGACAATGGTAACAAGAAAGGAGGAGAGGAAAGGGGGATAAGAAGGGAAGAGAGATAGGACTTCCCTGGTGGTCCAGTGGTTAAGACTTTGCCTTCAAGGCAGGAGATGTGGGTTTGATCCCTGGTTGGGGAGATAAGATCCCACATGCCTCTGGGCCAAAAAAACCAAAACATAAAACAGAAGCAATATTGTAACAAATTCAATAAAAACTTTAAAAATGGTCCACATCAAAAAAAAAAATCGTTAAAAAAAAAAAAAAAGGAAAGACAGAAGGAGATGGTTCCTCCTTTTTCTCTCCACTTTCTAAGTGAGGTGAACTTCGATTTCAGGTCCTTGAGGATGGCTCCTCCTTGGAAACATTGAGGTCTATCCCAAGGTTGATAAAATGAGGGGTCAGGGGGCTTCCCTGGTGGCGCAGTGGTTGGGAGTCCACCTGCCGATGCAGGGGACACGGGTTCATGCCCCGGTCCGGGAGGATCCCACATGCCGCGGAGTGGCTGGGCCCATGAGCCATGGCCGCTGGGCCTGTGCGTCTGGAGCCTGTGCTCTGCAGCAGGAGAGGCCACGGCAGTGAGAGGCCCGCGTACCGCAAAAAAAAAAAAAAAAAGAGGGGTCAGTGGATGCAGACATGGCTGGTGACGTGTCACCCTGTCTCTGCCCATTCTCCGCAGTGAGGTGTTTTCTTGGGTAGACAGACCCTGACTGATCAGTGAGGAAGGCCATGAGCAGCTGAAATCTCAGTGGCGATGGTAGATGGATGACCTTGGTAGGCGAAGCAGATACAGATGGAAGAGAAAGTGGGATGCAGTTTCTCCTGATTTCCTTGGTTCTGGTGTTGACCTCACCATGTACCTTGGAGACATGGAGTCATCGTGAGCTCCCCTGTCCCTCCTCCACATGTGATCACGTAGCCATCTCAGCAGCATCTGTGTCTCTCACATCTATTTCCTATTCCCAGACCTACTGCCATTCCTCTAACTCATTGCTCACCCACTTGGACTGTTTTGTTTTTGTTTTTTAGTTGAAGTATAGTTGACTTACAATGTTGTTTTAATTTCTGTTGTACAGCAAAGCAATTGTTATACATATATACACATTCTTTTTTATATTCTTTTCCATTATGGTTTATCACAGGATACTGAATATAGATATAGTTCCCTGTGCTATACAGTAGGACCTTGTTGTTTATCCATTCTCTATATAATGGTTTGCATCTGCTAATCCCAAACTCCCAATTCATCCCTCCCCAACCCCCTCCCCCTTGGCAACTACAAGTCTGTTCTCTATGTCTGTGAGTCTGTTTCTTTTCCGTAGATGGGTTCCTTTGTGTACTTGGACTGTTTTAATAACCACATTTGCTCTTCCCAATTGTTGCCTTCCACCCTCCTTCAACATTCCTGCAATAATGATCCTCAAAGCATGGCTCTGATTGTGCCTTTTCTTGTATCGTTTGCTTGCATTCAGAACAAAATGCAGACCCCTTAGCATTTAAATTATTATTTGACTTAGTATCTGAAATCTGCAACCTTTACAGCTTTACCTGCCACCACGCTCCATGACCTGGGCTCATGGGGTCCTGATTGTTCTCCTTCCACAGACGGTCCCCAACTTATGATGGTTTGACTTACAATTTTTCAAATTTGCGACGGTGCAAACGTGATATACATTCAGTTGAAGCTGTACTTCAGATTTTGAATTTTGATCTTTTCTCAGGCTGGTGCTATGTGGTATGATCTTCTCTCATGAGGCTGCAGTGGCTGTGAGCCATGCAATCATGAGGGTGAACAACCGATATATTTACCAACATCTGTACCCAGACACCGATTCTATTTTTCACTTTCAGTACATTATTCAGTAAATGACATGAGATATTCAATACTTTATTATAAAATAAGCTTTGTGTTAGATGATTTTGCCCAACTGTAGGCTAAGATAAATGTTCTGGGCACATTTGAGGTAGGCTAGGCTAAACCATGATGCTTGGTAGGTTAAGGTGTATTAAATGCATTTACATCATGATGTTTTGAATTTATTGGGTTTGTTGGAATGTAATCCCATCTTAAGTCAAGGAAGATCTGTAATGCCTGCATGCCTTTTGTTAGGTACTGTCTCTGAAATGCCCTTTCCCATCCTCAGTTTATACCAAAATGTGCCTTGTCCTTCCAGCTCCAGTTCAAATGTGTCTTCTAAGTCTGGAGGTCCCTCCTGATCATTTAGCTGAAATGAGCAGCTCCCATAACACATAGCTTATACCTGCCTCTCTAGTAACTTTTGCTTCATTTTGTACTGTGTTTTATTTGGCTGGAAAAAGTATGTCTAAGACATATGTTTATTTCCAATTTTAGATTTTACTGTTATCCTTCAAGGCCAGTGTGTTATTCATCTTCGTAACTCCCATGGTGCTTCCTGTGAGGCTTTATACAGCATAGGTCTTCACAGATTGCTTCTGTGTTGCTGGTTTTTCTCTGGTACACAGCTGTCCATGCATGTTTCTATCATATTGCATGTCATTTGTTTATGTATCTGATTTTCCTGCTAGACTGTGAAGCTACCTGGAGACAGTTATTATTAGTCTTTGTATCATCTAACACAGTGTCTAGGAAATAGGAAGTGCTCAATATTTTGACTGAATTAAAGTACAAATAATGTTATTTGGGTAGGTTGGAATCTTGAATATTCCTTTTGGGACCCAATTGCATGCCAGTGACCATACTGAGCTATCACCTTGACTCTCCAGCTGATCATTTTGAAGGTAGTGTGACAAGGTTGTGGCCTGTTTTGGACCATCCTTAAGTAGAAGATTTCTTGCTTGTTGCTGTCTGGTAAGGATGAGGTCAAGGTAAATGTGTTTGCTGGCCAAAGGGGCAAAGCGGATTCTAGTTGTCCTGCCTATGCCCGCCTCCTGTGCCAGTGAAATACACCCTGTGTGCTGTCCTTTGAAATACCAACCCTAGCTTTGAAATAAGGATGGGAAACAAGGTGGGTTTTCACAAAAGTGTAAAACTGGCCATTTTGAGGTGGTGGTTGGAGCTCAGTGTGCCCAGTCTTGAGTAGGAGTGGTTTCTCAGATACACTCTGGAGCTGGAGGAGCAGTCAGAAGCACAAAGATGGTGTGCAGAGCAAGGAGGGTATTGTCTACAGAGGCAGCTGGTTCAGGTTTGGACCGCAGTCTGTTCAGATAGAAGGAATGCTGGACTGGAAATTAGGTGCCCAGAACACTAGAGGAGAGGACACTTTTATTTTCACTGTGGTTCTGCCATTAACTACCCATGCCCTTAGGTATTTCACATCCTTGAGGCTCAGTTTCCCTCTCGATAAATGAGTTTTTGCACCAGGTAATCTTTGGTTATCTGAGTTTTCAGAGAAAGAAAATAGTGAAAGAACAAGTAGGGACAGTAAATTAGGGGTGATGATTTTGCTTAGTGATTTTCCCCACTTTATCATTCTTGCTTCTTGGAGGGCTTGGGAAACAGATATCCACAAAGTAACGGGGAACTGCATCCTGGGAGTTGGGAGCTGGGATCTGGGTGAGGTGAGCAGAGGAGGAGCAGTGGAGGCTGGGAAGTCTTCCTGGGAGCCAAGCATTCATCTGCTCCTAGTAAAGTGTCTGTGGGCTTCTTGATTTAGGGAAATGATCTTCAAGGCTCCTTGCCTTCATTAGGTCATCAAACAGCATCCCCTTGTACTTACAGTAGAGAACAATGTGGGAGATAGAAGAACATATATCCCTTAAATTAAGACTGTCATTAAAAAATTAAATAAATAGTGCTCACTTCAGCAGCACATATACTAAAATTGGAATGATACAGAGAAGATTAGCATGGCCCCTGCACAAGGATGACATGCAAATTCGTGAAGCGTTCCATATTTTTTTTAATTAAAAAATAAATAAGTAAATAAGTTAAGTAAAAAAAACTTCTTGCTTAGGTGGTGGGGTTACCATCGAGATACTATTGTCTTTTCTACTCTACAGCCTTAGAAAACAAACAAACAATGGTCTCAGTAGAGGAGGAGGCCCTGTGCCACCGTTAATGACTTATGTACAGTAAGTCCCCTACATACGAACCTTCAAGGTGCAAACTTTCAGAGATGTGAACGTGCGTTCCATCAACGTCAGGCGTGAGTGAAATTGCAGCTTGCCCTCTGTCTCCTATTGCTGACAATCCTTCAGCTCTACCATCTCCCACCTCCTCTCCCTCCTCTAGTCAGTAACTCTTCTTGCCTGTTCACTCGATGCCAGTGCCTGTATGCCAGCAGTTGTGCTGTACTACTGTACTTTTCAAGGTGCTGTACAGTAAGATTAAAAATGTTTTCTTTATTTTTTTGTGTTTGTTTTTTAATGTATTATTTGTGTGAAAAGTATTATAAACCTATTACAGTACAGTACTATATAGCTGATTGTGTTAGCTGGGTAGGTAGGCTAACTTTGTTGGACTTAAGAACAAACTGGACTTAAAATGCGCTCTCGGAATGGAACTCGTTCATATGCAGGGGACTTATTGTATATTATAGTTTAAAGACAATGGCTACTCAAAGAAATGGGTATCATTTTATCTCATGCTGTGCACATCACAAGGAAAACTCCTTTTCTCTTGATTTTGATTTAGTATAGAGAAGGTAATGAGTAGCTGCAGAGAATCCTTTTGGGTTTTTAATCTGGGGGCTGATATTTTGAAAATGGGCCAACTGACAAGAAGCAATGTCAGATACTTAATAGGAAGACATGGTTTTGAGAGAGGAGAACGTTTGCAACAGAGGGTCATCTGGAGGGCCTTGGGGCATTGATAAAATCAAGATTTAGCTGATATCCAGATTTAGATCTAGTTGTTTAAAATCTAGATCATCTATAATATCTCCAACTTCAAAGTATTAATAGTGTTATATACCAGAGGCTCAGCTCTGAGGTTAAAGCTGTTGTTTTTCAAGAATCAGGACTTATTGTCTATGAAATTGCCATGGTTTATTAAATAAGAAATATCATCTTAGTACCAGCCTGACAGTGTCAGTGTTTCTCTCCAGGGCAACACTGTTAGGTGTTCACTACGGCTATGTTTCTGAGGGCCGTCCTGAACAATGAGTCGTTGGGTGGGAATCCTCCAGGGGTAGGTACAGGCTTCCTCTGGAATCCCTGGTGGAGGAATTTCTCCTCCTTATATGACATGAGGAATTGAAGGAATGATTAAATAATGAGGACTTCTGAATAAGTCATTGTTAATGGGCTGGTGAGGGCTAAGAGGTGAGAGGTAGAATCCTTTTTCAACATTTCAATTCTGTTTTTTCACCACTGGGCATTCTAACACTTGGTGGGTTGTTCTTCCCTGATGAAGACCCTCTGTGAACAGCTCCTGTGAGTGACTAATTATCTTTCTTCTGCTATTCATTTTTGATGCTGCAGGAGCCTAGTCCTAGCCCAGACCAGACTATTTTTATCTGATGGAATCAGATCACAAAACTGTGCGTCTTTAAAAAACAAACTTAATCTATGGAGTCAAAAGAATGTTGATGGGCCATGACATTATCCACGTGAGGGATTTGATAGACAGGCATTCTGTTCCTGGTGACTCCCCAATAGGGCACCACACCTTCATCTTTTCGGTAAATGAGGCTTGCTCTTACACATCTTTCCCAGCCTCAAAGCATTGAGGTGATACCTGGAAGCTGTGATGAGACCAAGCCATACAAGGAGGAAGACACATCACATCACGTCATCTTAAAACAACTGCAATCCATCAGTGTTTCCCCTATCTCTACACGAACATCCACAACCCAACTCATCAGATGAGCATGTCAATTTCTCCTTTGAGTAATAACTTCTACTAACCTCATGGAAACCAAGCCTCTTCCTTAGGTAGGTTTCTCACTAGCCTTTTACTGAAACACTGATTTAAAGTGGGTCAGAAAACTTTCCATTTTTTTTCAAACCAATACATTTAGAATTCTATCCCTATATATTAGCAGGCACATGCAAATTTTTTTAACGGGTGGCCTTCCCTTTGGCAATGCTGACTTCATCTAATACCCTGAGAATTAAGGTCAGCAAATGACTGAAGTTTCAAGTCTGAAAGGATGTCACTGAAAAGTAAGGTCTAAAATTAAACAAGCAAACCAAACCACACACTGAGGTTGGGCTATCAAGTTATCAGCTTTATTTTCTTTTCAGCAGTTTTGAAGTTAATATGATTTAGAGACAACTGCAGAATGTATTTAAAGGACAAGATACAACATGTGGACTCAGAGCAAATTGCTAATTGGTTTTTCTTTTTAGACAATATAGAAGATGCTCTGGTGAAGTGTCTTCTCCACAGATTGGAAATATAGTAAAATCAATAATAGTGATGCTATGTTCCTTTATTCCAAAATCCTTCAAAGGATTTGAGATGATTTGTAACAAAAATTCAGGTAATAAAATAGATAAAAAATATGAATCAGGCCCAGCAAATATAGAGTCAAAAGTCAAGATCAGGGAAAAGAAAACCCAGTCACAGTCCATAGGGATCAATAGAATTACTCTAGTTGAGGTTTACATTTGTCTCTGAGCTTCCTGTCAGCCAAAGAGAAAAGGTAGATACACTCAGTTACATAGTTTTCATTATCAGCAAGAAAGAGGCTAGCTAATTCCTTAGAAGAGATGGAGTTAGAAGAATGGATAAAGAAAATGTGATACATATACACAATGGAATATTACTCAGCCATAAAAAGGAACGAAACTGGGTCATTTGTAGGCACGTGGATGGACCTAGAGGTTGTCATACAGGGTGAAGGAAGTCAGAAAGAGAAAAACAAATATTGTACAATATCGCTTATATGAAAAGTGATAATGGTACAGATGAACTTACTTGTAAAGCAGAAATAGAGTCACAGATGTAGAGAACAAACTTATGCTTACCAAGGGGGAAATAGAGTCACAGATGTAGAGAACAAACTTATGCTTACCAAGGGGGGAAGGGGAGGTGGGATGAACTGGGAGATTGGGATTGACATATATACACCACTATGTATAAAATGGGTAGCTAATGAGAACCTACTGTATAGCACAGGGAACTCTACTCAGTGATCCATGGTGACCTAAATGGGAAGGAAACCTAAAAGAGAGTGGATATATGTATACATAAAACTGATTCAATTTGGTGCACAGCAGAAGCTAACACAACATTGTGAAGCAACTATACTCCAATAAAAGTTAATAAAAAATATAATGTACCAAAAAAAAAAGAAGAGATGGAGTATTTCCTATCATTACATTTTGAAATAAAATTTCCATCTGGGGCTCATAAGAGGCTCCTGTTTAGTATATTGGTTAAAGACATGTTTGGCATCAGGCATTCCCATAATCAGATCTCAGCCCCACTTTATTAGCTGTGTGACCTTAGGAAAATTATGTCACGCACGTCTCAGTGTCCATACCTACAAGATGGAGGTAACAATAGAATATGACTCATAGATTATTGAAAGGAGTAAATTAAATAATATATGTGGCAATGCATATTGATGAAATATTAACTTTTGTAGGAATGTCAGGGCAAGAGAATCTGACAGAGTTTGTCAAACTTTTTTGAGAAAGAGAACCATTGGGTCTGAGGGTCAGACACTGGATGTGAAAGTCAGACACTAGATGTGAGGGTCAGACATTGGATGTGAGGGTCAGACACTGGATCTGAAGGTGACATCGGAGGTGAGGATCAGACATTGTATCTGAAGGTCAGACATTGGATCTGAAGGTGACATTGGATGTGAGGGTCAGACACTGGAGGTGAGGGTCAGACACTGGATCTGAAGATCTGACATTGGAGGTGAGGGTCGGACATTGGATCTGACTAGTTATCTGCTCATTGAATGTCTACAATGTGAGAAAGTAGGGAGATTTCTTCAGCTTCCACATGGTCTGGGTGAAATAGCCCTTCATTCAACAAATGTTTCTTGAGTACCTGTTCTGAACCGGGCACTGCTGAACTCTGGGGATAGAGCAGGGTACAAGTTGACAAGGCCCTACTTTCAAGGAGCTGACATCCAGGGTAATCCAGGCCCTTTATTCATATTCTGTGCTTTTCAAACTGATTGCTGATAATGAATTGAGCTTATTAGGTACTTAGATAGCCTGGAAACCAGTGCCCTGGATAGGAGACACAGGCATCTGATTAGTGGAAAGGAATAGTCCCTGCTACAAATTATTGATTTGTCCTGGTTTGTATACTGTTGTACTGATGATAAGGAATTTCAAGGTTTACCATATATTGTATTGAACTTAACTCAGAACTGCCACCCTGTATGTGTGTAATACATGTTTTATATCCATCATATATCTATCATCTATCTACTTATCTATCATCTATCTATCTACACCATGCACAAGCGCGCGCACACACACACACACACACACACACACACACACATCATTTTTCTTCTGACCATGAAAGTGATATATGGTCATTTGTTACACAAAATAATGGGGGCCAGGTGAGGGGAGCAAAAGGAAGAAAGCAAAATTAACCCATAATCCTGGTTCTTAGAAATAAGCTTTTGGAGTATACTGTTCCTGTTATTTTATAAAACTGGAATCATTTGAAGTGTATTGTTCTAGTTTAAAAAATACATTAAAAAAACCATAAGTATTATTATTACCAAATTGGGCTATATTATAATACTGTTTTGTGACCTGTTTTCTCATCTTACAATATATTCTGAACATTTTTACCCTTTTTAAAGCTTTTGTTTGTTCGTTTATGTGTGTTTGAATCCTGCCTAACATCCTGAGACATGGATGAAGAGCAGACCATTTAACCAGCTGCCTTTTTTTCAATATTTTCATTGCTTCCATGATTTTATTATTTCTTTGACTTCTCTGTGTCATCGGTCCATAGTGGCAAAAAGTCTCATACCTGAGTACTCAGTAGAATTATTGTAGAGTTCTACCTTTGCAAAGTGACTGAATTTGGCTGAAGAGCAGTGCTGTCAACACCTAAAAGCAAAGGAAGAGAAAGATCCATAGGGTTATACATGCTTGGTCGTGTAAGTAGAGCAACAGTCGTGAATTCATAACACTGGGAAGTTACAAATGTTTTTAATAATGGCTTGACTCAGAAGGAAGCAACCCCAACCCAAGAGTTAAACAAAGAATGACTTAGTGACAAAGTCCAACAGGATGGGTTAGGAGCACAAAGATTTCTTTGTAGTTATAGTGGTTTGAGAAGTTTAACTGTAATGGGACACATTCAATATTTTAATGGTTATAAATTATTAAATAAAAAGATTTATTTGTTCAGGCTTCTCTAAGTTGCAATTTTCTGGTTTGCATTTTCCCGTGGTGAGAAAGGAGTGGGTATTTTGACTTAAAATACTTTCTCACCAATTTTCGCTTGATAAGAAAAAATAGAAATTGTGTTGATGTCAACAGCTTTTTAAAGTATGTATCTTGTCCATAAGCACATGAATATAATGTATTGTAGTCTATACACAGATGCATGACAATCAAATATAATAATAAAGCTAATGCTTAAAATAAATTGACACAGATCAATGAAGCTTGTTAAACATTTTAGGTAATGTTATTACAAGGGCAATAGCCATTAAAGACATCAACAAAAATATTAATATTTACAAAAAAAGGCTTATGATAGTATAAAAAACAGTGATCTGCCATATGACTGGTGTCAAATAAATGTAAATGATATAAATTTTGTAATGTCACAGAGAAAGTCCTTTTTTGGGGTATTTATCCATTCTTTTAATCTCTACAGCAATCTTGTACTTGGATCCTATAACTATCCTATATATTTAGATACTATTATCCAAATTTACATTAAAGAAAACTAAGGTTTGGAAGGTTTCAGTAACTAGTCCAAGATCATCTAGTTGGCAGGTTGTCGAAGGATCACAGACATGGCTGATTCTCAGGTCTGGGGGCTTTTCATTATGACCAGCTGAAAACATTGATATTGAAAACATTTTAAAGACTTATTCTGCAAGTGACTTTCCAACTTTCTGAAGCTGACTGATGTTTTTGAAGTTTGAAAAATTTGAAGTCTTAAAAATTATAGAATTGTTTTTCTTTCATCCATTTTGTGGTATCACCTCTTTCATTTACCCTTGTCCATTATCTTTGTTTTACTGACAATCCCTCACTGTCTAGTGCTATGACTGTATCTAGACTAAGATATCCCCAACATATATTTATTTTGTGATTCCCTCAAAGTGGAGATTTTTGTGAAAATAATGAAAGGAGGGGCAGAGAGAGGTGTCTATATGTCTATGTTTCACTGAGGATCAAGGTAAGAGGATTAATGCTCACTTTCCCAGCTGGATTAGAAGAACAGTAACCTTTCCTTTATTTTTCTTTTTTTTCCTAAAAAAAAAAGGTGGGTGTTGGAAGAAGCTGAACTTAAGCATGAGAACCTCATAGGGGAGTATTAGATGATGGCTATGAATCAGATTGGTTTTCTCTTTGATCTGAAGAACTAGGCCATTACAGTCATAATGCATTTTAGCTACAGCAAAAAACTGCAGGAGTCAGGTTTTTAAACATTTGACCAGTATTGAGTTAAACCTCATGAACCTGATGCCAAGTATAAGAGGATAGTATATGAAGAGCAATTAATTTTGAAAAATTTCCAATGTACATATCATTTAAAAATATTTGGTTAGAATTCAAGTGCATGTATATACAATAATTTATTTATTTAGTCTCCTATTAGTGCATTTAAAATTCATTTCAAATTATTCATTATTCATCAGTACATGATAAATATTTATTCATTAGATCTTTGCTCAAATACATATTATTACTAGAGGATATGGAACCATTATGGGTTTTTGTATTATTATCTATATTTTACTAAGATTTTCTAGTTTCTGTCTTGGTTTGTAATAGAAACTCAGTTGAACCAGCTTAAGAAAAACCTGGTTTTAGGGAAACCAAGGGAAGGAATTACAGCAGGAAAGGACTGGAACAAGAGTTAAAAAGCAAATGGGGGGGATTTCCCTGGTGGCGCAGTGGTTAAGAACCCACCTGCCAATGAAGGAGACGTGGGTTTGAGCCCTGGTCCGGGAAGATCCCACATGCCGCAGAGCAACTAAGCCTGTGCGCCACAACTACTGAGCCCACGTGCCACAACTATGGAAGCCCATGCGCCTAGAGCCCATGCTCCGAAACAAGAGAAGCCACCACAATGAGAAGGCTGTGCACTGCAGCGAAGACTCAAAACAGCCAAAAATAAATAAAAATAAAATAAATACATGTATAAAAACAAATAAACAAACAAAAACGGGAGTCAAACAATTGCTTTTTCAGTCTCTCAAACACCCTCTTCCCTGAACTATGTCATTTCTCTCTCCGAGGATTCATTTTCTCTGTGCTCCCGGCTCTGCCAAGTTCACATATTCAAGGTCCGCTGATAGGCATTTCTCAGTTTCAAGCCATAGAACAAGGAGAGTCTGATTGGCTTAACTTAACTCTTGTGTCTAATCAGCTATGGTTGAGCGGAATCATGTTGTACAAACAGGGCTGCTGGGGATCCAGCTTTGTGGTTAAGTTAGCCCTTATCTCGAAGAAAAGCAGTGTGGGCTGGGAAGACATCCTAAATGGTGTGTGTACTCTAGTAAATTTCCTCCTACGACAGGAAAAGCATATGTAGGTGGCAAAGTAATTTCTTCCCTCCACCCCATCAAATCTTGGTAAGAATGCCTCCAGCTCGCTGAGCTTTGTTATTCCTCCTCAACCTGAGTGATAGGATTGTTTTTATTTTGTTGATGGTGTTATATTTTATTTATTAAAAATAATTTTATTTATTTATTTTTTGGTGGCGTTGGGTCTTTGTTGCTGTGTGCGGGCTTTCTCTAGTCGCGGCGAGTGGGGGCTACTCTTCGTTGCGGTGCACAGGCTTCTCACTGTGGTGGCTTCTCTTGTTGTGGAGCACGGGTTCTAGGCGTGTAGGCTTCAGTAGTTGTGGCTCGCGGGCTCTAGAGCACAGGCTCAGTAGCTGTGGTGCACGGGCTTAGTTGCTCCGCGACACGTGGGATCTTCCCGGACCAGGGCTCGAACCAGTGTCCCCCGAATTGGCAGGTGGATTCTTAACCACTGTGCCACCAGGGAAGCCCCTATATTTTAAATATATTTATATAATTTATACATGTACTTTATAATTTATATATGTAATGTGCATATATCTCTATATCTTTGTGAATAAAATTTTGGGGGCCTATATTGACTAGACTCAAACTTATTAAGTTGCAGTTCTTAGCATTGTACAAAATATATACAGTAGACGTTTAATACATGCTTGTTTATTATCTTTTCAAGATGGTCTTCCTGTCTGAAAAGGCTGGATGCAGAACGATTGTCTGCCCACTTTTTAAAATAGTTGTATGTTTTATGTACGTCTATGTGGATCCTGCTGAACCTATGTGGTTTTTAAGCTTTTTTTTTTTTTTGATAAGATCTGCTGCATTAAGCATGTGTAGACCAAATGTAGTGAGCTTGACACCTGAAAGTGAGAGACAGGGAGCCGGGTCCTATGTGGGCTAAACACAGCATCTGCTAGACATGATGAGTAAACAGCCATCAAGGAAGTGGTTGATGGACCATTTGACTGAGGTGAGAAACTCAGCAGGATGCCTGGTGTAAACATATGAAGGCTCTAAACTTGCTTTTGTTTGGGAACCTGGGTCTCAGCAGAAATATATTGCCCACTGGTTGTCCTAATTCATCAAACATCCCCATCCATCCATCCATCTATCCACCTCGTAAACATTTATTGAAAAATTACTGTATGAAAAGCAGCAAGAACTATAGTTTTAGAAGGAGCACTGGTTGAGTCACACTTAAAAGTTTACAAATGAATTACCTATTCATTACCTAGCTTTGAGTTAGACACATCTGGATTCACTCTGTTGCCTCTTAGCTATGAGACCTTAGTCAAGTTACTTAATATTCTCTAAGCCTCAAGTTTCTCACTTTTAAAATGACAATAATAATAGTATTTACATCATAAAGTTATTGTAAGGATTGGAAGAGATACTGTAGGTACTGTTTTTTGCACAGAACCATAAATATTATGTACTAGTATTTCTAATCATCAAAATCATATTCATTACCAACCACAATGAGTTCTTACAGAAGCTCAAAATTTTATGCATTGTGGAATATACAGAAAGAAGGTAAATTCTGCCTGTTACAAGCTGTCACTTTAAGGAGACTGACTGCTTCATGTGGGATGTGTCCATAAAATAAGACATCTGAAGAAAGAAAAATCCAGGGTTATCAGAATGCTTTGCCAACTTGTTGCCGAATATACTTATTTCTTATTTATGTACTATTATATCTGGGTGGGCTAATTTTTTCACTTTTCATCTGTAGGTTTGGATAGCCTGCAGAGATGGCTTTAGACTCATAGACCCACAGAATGAAAAATGAAAATAATACAGAGAGCTTATTTAATCAATAGGTGTTCTTAAAAACTTGCCTAAATATTTATGCTTTATCTAAACACATTCAGAGAAATAGATGTTGTAACTGCCTTAGAAATATACCCTAATTTCTAACTGAACTCCCCCCATTTGTAAATTCAATTAATTTGTTTTGCTTTATCCTTAAGTGATATCTTCTAAGTTAATGAGGTCCAAAACTTTTCCATTGTCTTTGACTTTTCATTGCCTTTTAAAAATTGAAGTAAAGTTGATGTACAATATTATATAAGTTACAGGTGTACAATATAGTGATTCACAATTTTTGCAGGCTATACTCCATTTACAGTTATTATAAAATATTGGCTATCTTTCCCGAATATATTCTTGTAGTTTAGTTTTTTCTTCCCCTGCTGTCTCCCTTCTGAGGCCTGTCACCAGTTGTCGCAGAGTCCTATTGATTCTCTGTGTTCTTCTGCCATGTGGTGGACGTTCTTCCCACCTTAGTTCAGGTCCCCCTTCCCTTGGGCTTTTCCAGTAGTCATTGCCTCCTACTGGGACTTCCCTGTTTCCAGACCCCTCCTCCTTGCAGCCCATCCTGCTCACCAAAACCACATCCATCTTCCTTAGCCATTTAAAGGTTTTCCCATGGAAAGTTATTATAGGACAGATCACATTTGGGCTTCTCCGTTGTACATTGGGGTTCTCCACATGTGGGACTGCCCTTCCTGTACAGCCTTGACCTTTATCATTCCCAGCTCTGCTTCTGTCCAGCTAGTTTTCTGTCTTGCAAACACAGTACTCCCAATCTTTCAGCAAGTCTTTGCTCCTGTAAACTATTTCTTCCTTCACTTTTTGATTGTTGTATGGCTAAATGGTTCAAAAACTGTACAGTTATAAAGGTTTAAACTTTTGCTAGCAATTCATTGCAGGAGAGAAGAGTTGAGAGGGTCAATGGATGACATAGAACTTGTGGATAATCATCTCTGCTTACACATGAGCTGGGAACTGTGTGGTTTCCTCAGACCAGAACCTGGGAAATGTGGGAAGTTCTCAGACAAGGATTCTTAATTTAGGGTCCATGGGTTTCTAGGAAGTCTATGGATGGGATTCAAGGAAACTGTGAACTTACTAAAATTACAATTAAAGACGCATTCATACGTGCATTTGTTTTCGGTGGAGAGGATCCACCACTTTCATGAAGTGAAGCAGGACATTTGACAAGAAGAAGCTTTAGTTAAGGGTTTGAGTGGGTGCAAGACGGTAGGATGAAGTTGGGACTGAGCCAGGCCAAGATGAAACTTTGCTTGGATACTATGGAGAAATTCAATGTGAAGAAACCAAGTCTCACTAAAGGCTGAGCCAAGCACTAGCACCGGCTGGGAGAAATATGGACAATATGGTCCTAGAACCTCCAGGGTGTCAGAATGCTCTAGACTTAGGTCCAGGTTGGAAAAGGGCTTTTCTAACTTAAGGAAGTCAGAGAGAGAGAGAGAGAGAGAGACCAGGCAATCATAGGTTTGGGCTGATTCAGGACACCGATTTTGGGGGTAAGATGGAAATGTCTGGTTGGAAGAGGCAAGGGCCATGTGGGACATACTTGATTAAGAACTGGATTCTGCAAAGAACTGAGATTTTTTTTTGACAGGGCCACTTTGAATGATTTTAGGTAGAAATTCTTGTAGATGAAAAGAAGAACAGAGACCTGTATGTATTTAGAACATTTTGTTGACTAAGAAATTTGTGACTAGGGTTTAGTTATCTAAGTTTCATATCTGTTATCTTGTATGTTCAACGTGTTTTTTTTTTTTGCTTTCAGATTTTATCATAATTTTCCCTTTTAGTTTTTCATAAAGATGTTTTGAAGATGTGAATCTAATCTGTGTTGAAGAGGAGGAAATATAGGAAAGTGATGGGTTTAGTGGGGAGGGTGAGGGGTACTATCTTAGCTGGACAATGGAAGTCATGGTGGTGCAGTTAGTGAGGGGAATGCTTCCGCAGCTCTGATGGATATATAGCTGGGGTCCTTCATTTATAGCCCTCTCACCCTCAAAGATCCAAGGCCTAACTATCCCTTGATCATTTTCAAATTCAGGAGGCTATAACTTCCTACTGACCTTCTGACAAATCTCTTACTCTCTCCTCCTCAGTTGTTCTTAACCAGGGGGGAGATGGGGGAGGTTTTACAAAATAACCGCCCACCATACAGTCCAACTGAGCACACATATATGTGTACCACTTGGTAAAAAAATGATTTGTCACTTATCCTGTGTGGTGATCTTCCCAGTAATACTCTAAGTCTTGGCTGTTCTACAGCCTGTGTTATTTAATGTGAAGTAAACAAGCTTGCTAAACCATGGTTCTTCATCTTTAATTGATTAATTGCTATTGGATGGTAATGTGACAAACTCACTACAAGCACTGAAAAATAATGGATATGGAGAAGAATTGAGGTTGATAATGTTTAAGGGTAGAAAGAACATATGTACTTAAGACTGAAGTACCTGAAACAATGCATCTTAAATTTCCGATATACTAATATCACAGAAAAGTAAGCCTTTTTTTTTAAACAACAGAGAGACTTCAGAAATAAATGAATCTAAATTTAACTGAATGGAATTTGTTGGTAAATTAGATCCCATATTAGAACTAGAATGTATAAGAGGAGAATGCTTAACAGGTTTCAGGCAATCAACTCAAAATAAGGGCAGTGAAAGAAAATATATGTAGTTTTTTAATTAAGAGGTATTATTAAAATTATTAAGGGGAGAAAGCTGCATAGTTTATATCCCCTAGCAAGAAGATTAGAAATTGCTGGGTTAACAAAGTAGGTTGATCTTATAATTTAAAATGCTGGATTGCAACATGTTAATCTTTGTTAGCGAAATAGATGGATTCAGTGAAGATTATTTTATGACCTATTTTCTAAGGAAATAAAGTTTCAAGTTTACTTACAGAAACTATGCAAATGAAAGTGATCGGAAATCAATAATGACAAACGGAGAGGATGAGAGAGGTAAAAGACTTGTAATTTCCCTACAAAAAGATTTTCCGATTGAAGTTAAAAATCTGACAATTCAACCCCTCCAAGAAATAAAAAAGATATATATCTATGAAAAGTTAGCAGACAGTTTAGAAGCTTTCGAGACTTGTGAATGTAAGAAAAACAGCATGTACTGTGAAAGATATTTTGAAAAATAAGAATCTAAGGATTCTGAATTTGTCTCCAATCAAGTAGCAATTAAAAGGACAGCCTGAAAAACGCATCAAAGATAAATGTTTGGAAATATAAGAAGAAATGAAGTTGTGACTGGAATAAATCTTCACTGTTAGAACAAGAAAGATTTTATTATTATTTATGTTGAATAAGAATTAAAGTATTTATTTATTGAATATCAATAAATACAAATGGAAAGAAAAAATGGTCCAAAAATACAATTTTTTAAAAAAATGTTAAGAACCTTTTATGAAAATGGATATAATTGTGAGCTTTGTTCTTTAGATGTCTTTGATGTAGGATTTTGCAGAGTACCAGCATCTTAGCACAACTGGGAGGAAACAATCCTCTTTCTTGCATCAGAGGCCTGGGACTCCCTTGGGTGCTCTTCAGGCATCTGAGCCACTGAGTGCCAGGCCCCAGAGGCACGGTTTACCTGTAGCATTCCTGGTTATCCGAATATGTGCTTCCATAATAAAAGCAATCTTCTGAGATGCTGGGGATTTTCTTGGAAAGCCACACCCGTCTTTGTTGCTCTCATGTAGCAGCAGATGAGAAAACTTTGCTATGGACATGCTTGACTCAGTACAGGGATCTTAGGTCTGATGCTGTAAGAAGGAGTCTGAAAGGGGCATGGGGATTGAGGATAACAAATACAGTTGTTTTTCTTTAATGAGATCTACTTCACATTTGGATGAGTCTTAAAGATCAGGTTTGAGATTCATAGATTGTGGGGGACGAGTAAAACTTTCTTGTTGCCCACAGGAAAAGGAGACAGAATATTTAAAGCTCCAGATGCCAAAGCCCAGGCTGCATTTGCATTTACGGAGGCTGAATGCACAACGTCTTCAAAGCAGGGTCCCTTGGTCACATTTTTCTCACCCGGGAGTCACTGTAGTGCTTGAAATGCCATTGTTAGGGGTAAATTTCTTTGCCTACAGGCAAGATCTGCCTTTCTCTGGAGCTCTCTTTTTAGTAAAATAAGTGATGGTGAGTCAAGCACATAGAAGAGTGGGTTACTTACTAAGTCTTTCCTGTGTCGACTGGAAAAAAAATGCACGATTTTAAGAGTTGTGAGTTCAGTTTTATTTGGGGCAAAATGAGAGAGCTCTGAGGAACTGCTCTGAGGAGGTGCAGGGGAGGTCAGTATATATGTGATTTTGGTGAAGGGGGTACATGAAATTGAGCACACGTTTCGGCAGAAGGTTGCTGCTAGTCACAAGGTTCAGAGGTCGACATTAATGATTTTAGTGCTTTTCTAGATATGAGATGCAAGAAATTGGGCTCATAAAATCTCCTGAAAATATCTGTCTGAAGGTCTGTTCTGCCAGTTTATCTCAGAGCACAGAGTGCCTCATTCCTGATCTCCACCCTGAACTCTTTTCAGGGTGTTTTGAAGGTCAGCGATTGTAGTGGCTAGTGGCTTCATCCTTGTAGAACCAGATGGCAAACGACAATTTTTAGTTGGCACCTGATACCCCAAGGGCACCTAGGAAGGGAGGAGCGGCTGCCTGGGGATAGAGTGGGATGGGGAAAGGGTGCAGAGAGAAGTGCTGACAGGGCAAAGGAGATCAATTTTCCTGCGTCATCATGTGCTCAGAGACCTGTCCAGTATTCCTAATCCCTGGGGTTGCAGCCTTGACTGGGGGCTCCATGATCTGTAGCTCCTCTTTCAAATTCAGTCCCAATTGCAATGCTGGGAATCTCCAGTCACATGCCCAGGTCTATTGTTTTTGGCTTAGAGGAACATTAAAGGAAATAACACTTCTGCACATTTTGAAAAGCTGGAAGCTGTAGAGAAATATTCATACGATAAAAACCATTCACCTCTCACCCCATCACCTCATAAAAGCATCACAATAAACACTGTTAGTATTTTGGTGCCTTTGTCTATTGTCATATGTGGCTGAAATTAGCCTAGATATACAATTTTATATCTGACATTAAAAAAATTTTTAATTGTATGATACATATTTCTCTATATGATTAAAAATCTTTGTAAATATTTTTAATGGGCACCTGCATTTTCTTTTTGTGGATATGCCATCATTTATTTAAAATTTCCATGTTCTTGAGTACTTAAGACTTTCTTGTGTTCTGCTATAATACTGTGATGAACATCTCTATGCATAAATCTGACTCCACTTTGGATTATTTCCTTAGGACCCTAGAAATGAAATATATAGGGTATGAACATTTCTGAGGCTCATGTTACATACTGTCAAGTTACTTTCTGAAAACCAGGGTTCCAATTTATACTCCTAGTAGAGAAGGTGAGTGCAGTTTCTAGTATACATGTAAAAAATGAATAAACTGAAACCCAAAGAAATAGAGCTGGGAGACCAGAAGGGGTTGCTCTCATGCCTTGTGACCTTAGCAGAGCCCAACAGGAAGAAGAAAGACTCTTCTTTCCTGGCAAGGACTCAGCCAATGAAAAGACATGGACTCTTTGTTTACTGCAGCCCTCCGGACTTCCTTTTTCCTTCTACATATAAAAGCCGCCTCGTTCCCTTGCCTTGGGGGAGACTTACCTGTGGCTCGTCATGGTTGCAGACCCTGAATTGCAATTTTCTGCTGATCCTAAATAAACTCATTTTTGCTGGAGAAATATCTGGCAATCTATTTGTTTCAGGTCAACAACGTTATTAAATTGACTGAATGAAATGAATGATAACTGTTTATTGAATCCTTACTGGCATTGTTATCATAAACAATCCAAACTAGAAAAAAACATCAATAACAATACATATCATGCTAATTTATGCATAAAGGTTTACACTTAGCTATTATAATTTCCACATCCTTGAAGACTGGTATACATGGAAAATTTCTGTGGAAGGAATTGTTTCTATGCTGACACCTGGGACTGTTCAGAGGCAAGCTAGAATTTGTAATCTGTACATGGGAGACTGGCTCAAGTCCCAAAGAGAATCTTCCTCTATTACCTGTGAATGAAGAAAATCTCTAAAATGGGCTCACCTGCAAATGGATATCCCAGAGAGAGCTCCCAAATCCACTTGGATCTCCAATGATGATAGCAAACCCTTGGGAAATAGTGCTAAATATTTGCAAAGAATATTCTAACTGACCCACTAGAGTTCTGTATTGACCCACTAACTCCTTTCTTCCATGAAACCATGGGATTGGACAGGATCATCGATTTTCCAGCTGGGATCTGAGATGTGCTCAGAGTTCCACATGTGATGAGGCCAGAGAGAGAGAGAGAGGAAGGGAAGGGGGTGCTTGGCCGGTGGGATTGGGACCCTTGCACCTACCCCTGCTACCTCCTTCACTTCTTTTACATGATAGTTTCTTAATTAATGTTTTCGTTCTACAAATGCTTTAATAGCTAAAAGAAAATTTAGAAAAAAGAGGGCCAAATTCTTCTGGGGACTCCAGAAATACTTGATGGAAGATACATCCCCAGACAATTGCAGGTGGGGAGCATCACCGAGACAAGGTTCCACTTCTCTTCAGGAGAGAAGCAAAGGAAATCCATTTCTACGTGGACGATTCCAGCCTAGCACTGAAATACAGTTGCCTCTGTAGAATATTTAGAATATATGCTAATAATATGCTTACAATAATAACAGAGTTCTGTCCATGGGGAGAACCTAAGAAGAAGCCTGTTTTATGTTTGGAATAGGATGCAGATTTAAAGGAAAAATCTTTACTTTGAGAACTTTTAAAGCTTTTTCTTTGGAGGAGCAGGGTTTAATTCAACAGAAGCCGAAAAGAAACAAAGCAAATTATGTACTGTCAGTTTTAATGTTTCCAGTGATTTTTTGCCTACCAAAAATGCATTAATAATTCTTGGCATATTTATATCTCATTTTACTTTATATTGTATTACCTTGATTATGCTATATTTTGGTTGCTTATTGGATATGCAGTCTTTGACAGTTTTGGTCCTGGGTGATAGATTTTATCTCAAATATTGAAATTTGTGCCCCTTCCAACGACAATGCCTAGTGCATAGCAGGTATCCAGTAACTCTTGAGGAATACTACTGTCCTTTCATGAAGGAACATGCTACATTGGAAACTACCCAGTTTAATTCTTTGGCTTTTGGGCCTACTGAAGATTCACTGGCTTATAAAATTGATTTTTTTCGTTTACTGGTTTCCCCCATCTTATAGATATAGAAACTGAGGCCAGGACAATGACATTGTTCCAATGTGTTAGGAAAAGAGAATCAGGTTTTCCTGATGGCTTGATGTCAGCTCTCCAAAAATCAGCTTCCTGAAAGCCAATTCATCAATTGATCAACGCACCACATTTACTTGTTTCTTTTCAAGTGTTCATCTTTGGTTGACCTACTTTCATAGCTGCATTTTAAGGGATGTTAAATTTGCTCTCTTACCAGCACCTGCCACTGCACTTGGATGATGAGGGTACGAGTAGGGGGAGGTGGAAGCTGAGGAGGGGACGGGGCTGATAGGGGGCTGGTTCATAGACAAAAGACTGTAAGACATCTTCATTTTCAAGAGTGCACTAATGAGTCATCATGAATATATTCTTTTTCCTTTGGATCATGGGATTCTCAATTTATTAAATGTCATTGGTTGGCTTAAGGGCTTTCCCCCTCCCTCTTTCATTTTATTCCCATTTCCTCTTCTCATTTCCCCTTACCCTGCCCCCATCTCAGGCAACATTCAAATGAGCTTATTGTGTATCTTTTTGCTTGTTTGTGATCTTCGAGGCTGGGTATTGTTTTGTGCACGTGTATCAAGTTACCCAAATGGTATTGTGTTACAGATCGCATTTTGTTTCTCAGTTCGCATTTTGTTTCTCAGTTCGCTCAGGACGCTGTTAGAGGGCCATCTAAATTGTTTAGAGCACATGTTGACCACTGCTTCTGACCCCGTGGTGTTCAGGCCCTACACTTTACCCAGCCCTTCCCTCTGTGATGGACACCAGGGTGCAGCCAACTGCCCTCTGCCTCTACCCCAAGCAAGGCTGCAATGAGTATCCTTGTACCCGCTCTTTTATAGACCTGGGTGGCAGGTCTTTAGGCTGCGTACCTAGGAGCAGGAATCCTGCGTCATCAGTTATGGTCACATGTTTCTGTTATGAGAACAAGAATTCCTGACATTTCAGGGGGAAATTCTATAGGTAGATGAGAGCCACTTATTAACCTTCTGTGAAGAAACAACTGAAAAATTTTGGGGAGTGGATGAAAATGCAGCTACTGTTTGTTTTCCCAGAGAAAAGCTTAAGAGGAAATGGGTTTTCATAGCAGTAGGGGGATTTATGGGGAGCACCAAGGAGAGTTTTCTGTAGCAAGATTCTGTCAAGGATGTGCATGAAGCTTCTTACCTTGGGACAGAGGATGGTCAGAGCAAGGTCCATACTGGGCCTTGGACAGAGTGGCCTCTGCAGTGACCCCCCAGCCCCTCTTCTCCCAGCCCCCTCTGCCTGCTGGGACTCAGGGGGTGGAGTCAGTGTCCGAATTTGGCCCTGCCTGTCAAAGAGCCATCAGCCTTTTACCCTAAGTAATGGTCATATTTAGATGGTCTGACTTACAGTAGATCCCCAAACTGCATTTCTGGTCAGGACCTGTGTTCTCTCCTCAATATTTCTACTGTTTTGGGTGTGGATACAACTGGGGAGTAGAACTTGGGTATGGGACAGAGGGCTGCTTTTTTTCATTAAAAGCTTTAAAAATGTGAACTTTGTCCATATGTAGCTTTGAGAAAAAGTAAAAATATGTAAAAATTTTATTATAAAAACATCTGCTGCTTATTTTTGGTTATATAAGTAATACATATCCACTGGGCAAAATTTAGGAAATTCAGAGAACCACACCCAAGCTCCACCATCTGGAAATTATTTACTACTGACCTTTGTCCTAGATTCTTCCATATTTTCTCAACATATACATAGATGTATTTTTTTTAAACAAAAATGGATCATGTTATTTTGCTTTTGCCACTAAAGAATATAGCTTTAGAATAAACTCCTAAGTCAAAGGGTGTGCATTTGAATTAGGATCCTTTTGTGTCCAAGTGACAGAATTTCAGTGTTAAGTACCTTTGGTAAAAAGGGATACAGGTTATAGGAACTGGGCCTTGGGAATAAGTAGGTGCAGGACTTAAGTGGCTCCAGGAATCTGTATCTCTTCTGTCTTTGGTTTCTTTTTATGTAATTGGTTCATTCTTCTCTCTTACTGAACACTACAGGGAAATACTGGGACCTGTTGTGGAGCGTCACATCTTTCCATCTGAGCTCTCCAAGGAAATGCATCCCTGATTTTTATAGACCTCAAGTCAAAGTCCCACAAAAGGGCGCACTAGGATTGCTTAGATCTGATAGCAGTGTGTGATCAGGAAAGGTTCTCATAGAAAGCTGGTGAGTGGGGTGGAGCAGGAATCTTAAGGAGAATGGCCAAGGAAGAGAGACAGTTATTAACAGGAAGGGAGGATTCAGAGTAGAGAAAGTAATAGCATCCTCCATGGATATGTGTGAATAAACTATTCTCTAACGAGTATATACCAGTATTCACTCCACACAGCAATACAAGGTGGTCTGTTGGCCAAGGGCTTGCCGGCACTGGGAATTATCATCAAAAGGAAAATCTGTGATGAGCTTCACCTAATGGGATTTTCCCGTTTGTTCCGAATTCCTGCATGATAGATGGCCCCAGCACTATTTCCCATCAGCTCCTCCCGGGGAAGAGCAGCGTCAGCACTTTCTGCTATTGTGGTGTCACTTGTAGAGATAACGCTTGCCGGAGGTGGGGCTGGGAGCCATTTTGAAGGTGACCCAGAGTTGTCAAGTTTGATCACTGTGACGTTGTCATGTGCCGCCTCTTCCTGGCACAGGAATGATGATTGTACAGGAACACACACAAAGGGATGAAGCAGCAAGAGCAAAACCACATGCCCCGCTTGAGTGGCTTAACCTAGATTTCGCCCTGAAAAGGGGTCATGGCAGGATGCGCCAGCACAGCCCTGAGGCACGATGCCTGCCTCTGACTGAGCTTGATTCCTGACTAACACGCTGTCTGGTCTTGGGGGACTTTTGGACAAAGATGCCAAGTCCATTGAAACTTACCAGAAAACACGTGTCACCGCTCGCTCTGCTCGCACGACACGTCAATAAATCGGCAGACAGGTTGTTGAGGAAAGTAGACTTTATTCGGAAAACCAGCAGACCGAGAAGATGGCAGACTAGGGTCCCCCCAAAACCATCTTATTGGGGTCTGGATGCCAGTTTCTTTTATAGAACAGAGAGAGGGAGGAGGTGAGGAAGTAAAGTGAAAAGGCCATTAGTTTTGCCTGGCTTGGCCAGCAGTGGGGAGGGTATGTGTTAATTTCTTCTCTTCTCCAGCCATTCACACGTGGGCAGGGTCAGATTGTCTCCCTGTGAGATGAACAAAGGCACTTTAGTTTAACATTCAGGCAGAGGGGCAGGGTTCCCTCTGAGGCAGGCCATTATGTGTGATTATAATAACAAAAGCAACAAAAAGCAAAGGTTAAAGTCCAAGAAACAGATCCAACATGGAATCACAATTGGCTCTTCCCTGTTACACATGTGCTTTCTTAAGGGTTCTTCCTTCCTTTTTAGTGTGGTGGGAGCAGGGGTACTTTTGCTCCTCGTCTGGTTTTATGAAAATCTGACTGAAACGTGAATTTCCATTGTATTCTCAGGGGCTGAGCACGAGGGACCAGTATGGTATCCTGAGTTTGGATGCAGCCTGTGGTTAGAGCTGCTTCCAAAAAGATGGGGTGGCCAATGAAACCAAGCAGGACCCTGTGGGGCTCCTGGGAACAAAAGCCTTTCTGTGTCCCCCCATTTCTTGATTACAGGAAATAGGCTTCATTCAGCTTCCAAGACCTTCCTTGAGTTCCAATGAGCAGGTTCAAACAGTTGCTAATTAAGGAAGGGAGGGGATGCAGAGACAAGGGAGGAACAGTCAAGAAACAATAGTGCAGCCTTGAGGCAGGGTCCTGATTCCCCCTCAAGGGATACACACAACAATATCTGAGCTGTTTTGCAGATACTGACCCCCCCCCCCCCCCCCCCCGCACCCCCAGGGAGGAGGAGTTAACCTCATGCTGCCCACCAGTACGTAGACCCCAGACCAGTTGGAACCAGAGGATTGATGATGCTGACTCCCACTTACCTCACCACCAACCAATCAGAAGAATGTCCACAGGCTGATCACACCCTCTTTGAACCATTGCTATAAAACTTCTCACTACCCGGTCCAGGTTGGGACACATAGTTTTGAGGGCATTAGCTCTCTGTTGGCCCCCTTTGCCTGGCAAAGTGATAAAGCTATTCTTTTCTACTTTATCCATACCTCTGTCTCTTAGATTTAATTTGGTGTTGGGGTACAGAGACCAGATTCGGCTTCACCAAGGGCAAGGGTGGGTGGATTTAGATGGTAACATTTACCCCGTGTTCTCTGAGTCTTGTTGGAAATCCTATGACCTGCCAAGGACAAGGAGATGCTTCTAAAACCACCCAGTAGGTGGGAGTAGCTGGGTGTCCTTCAAGTCAAGCTGTGTGTGGGTTGCCTTCTTCCTAACATAGAGGAAGATATTATTTAGTCTTAGACTGATACATCCTGTCCAGTTTCATCAGGTATTTTAGCCATAAAATTCCAAATCTGCAAGTGTTCCTGCCTGCACCTGCTGTTGTCTGTCTAACCTACCTAAATGACCTCTGCTCTCCTGGATGCAAAGGTCTCTCCTTGTTACGTATGTACTTGACCTTGCCATGTTTGTTCTCATGTCGTTTAACCCTCTGTGCTCCCAGGAGTCTGAGTGCTCTGCTACTGTGCTCCAGGGCCCCACTGTCTCTCCCCCCGGAGATGCACATCTAACTCTTGGGAAAGCTCCATCACACACTGCAGACCTGGGACAGCAGAGCCAGCTGGCGGGCATCCCACCCTTAACTCGGTGTTTGCACCAGTGCACTGTATTTAAAGAGATACACAGAAATAGTCAAACCAGAGATTACATGATCTCATATTTGTGTTTAGAATAAAAAAATAAGGTGATCATTTATTAAATAAATTTTTATTGAACACCAACTTAGTTTCAGGAACATTTCAGGTACCGTGTCAAAGATAAAGACTTAAAAGTTTATTACGCACCCAGCACTAGTTGTATATCTTTACATGTATTTTCATTTCATTCTCATGCAAACCTTATGAGGTAGATACTATCACTAACATCCCCATTCTACATATGAGGAAACCCAGGCCCAGAGAGGTCAAACAATTTTCCCAAAGTGGCACAGCTGCCACTGTGAGGTTGCTGGGATTTGAGCCCAGGCAGTCTGGCTCCAGCCCTTATGTCTAAACTCCATACACTATGGCCTTCATGTACTCAATGGTTTCAGACTGGCTTCTTGACAGTGTTCACAGATGAGGGCTTGCTTTCTAAAGGCAGGATATTTCTTGAAGGTAATATGCTCAGTCTCATACACGAAGCATTTACTTTTTAGTAAAACTTATTACATACTAGTAACACATACCAGAATGAAGGCATGCTACATGATAGTAGAATTAATAGTTGGAATATAAAATGACCCTGTGATGAGGTTTTATTGATTTTTTTGTTTTTCTATTTTTTTGTTTTAAATCTCGTCTTTCCCTTCCAGTTGTGAGTGCCCGTGGACACAACATTTTCTCTGAGCTGTTGCTATGTACATACAGCAGCCAAACAACATCAGCTGCCATTTCTTGGGGGCTTGTATGTGGCTCCCGATAAACATTACCTTTTAAAATCCTTCAATCAGCCCTAAGTATTATTGTCCCCATTTTACAGATGAGGAAACAAAGGTTTACACAATGTTAACTGAGGCCCAGGGAGGCTACATCAGAGCTAATAAACGAGAAGGGAAGGCTTCAAACCCTGGTCTCCCTGACTCCCTAGGCACGTGCAGATAAGCACAAAATAAGCTTCCCTGGGTGGAGACTTTGTGGTCCCTGGACATCAGGAGACCACATTTGTGTCAGAGGACAGCATGTGAACACAGGCTTCTGGAATTCCATCAGCAAATGTAACCCCAGCTAAGTCCTGGGCACACCCTGAGCAACACGGTCAAAGATAGAAATTTTTTTTTTTTTTTTTTTTTTTTTTGGGTCCGGGGGCCTCTCACTGTTGTGGCCTCTCCCGTTGCGGAGCACAGGCTCCGGACGCGCAGGCTCAGCGGCCATGGCTCACGGGCCCAGCCGCTCCGCGGCATGTGGGATCTTCCCGGACCGGGGCACGAACCCACGTCCCCTTAATCGGCAGGCGGACTCTCGACCACCGCGCCACCAGGGAAGCCCAAAAGATAGAAATTTTGAGAGAGGAATTGGAAGGCAGGTCAGGATCCCTTCTTTAATAGCAGGTAAAAATTATTGAGATCTTTCTAACTCCTTTACATGTATTCTCATTCCATTCCACATAAAACCATATGTGGTGGATACTATGGTTATTATTATCCCCATTCTGCCGATGCAAAACTGAGCTACGTGTGAATTTCTTAGTGAATAGCTATCTTTGGGCTGACCTGATAGTACACAGTGTGCCAGACACATTTGGTGGGCTGTGTAAAACAATTATGTCTTGGAACCAGCCTTGCCATGACTTGCAATTCCATTGAATTGTGCCATATTCATATATCCAATTTCTTTCCTTAGACTCTTAGCCCTTTGAGCAGGGGCCCTGTCTTCTGGGGCTCATGGTCTTCCCTTGGCTGGCCCAGGGCTGAACCACAGTCCATCCTAAAATCTTTACTGTGTGTCAAGAGCATAAGAGTGGGCCTAGCTGTGGGTACACAGGCACAGAGCTCTGTGTGTTAAGCATGGAAATCTGGGCTCACTTTTGAACCCAGGGCTCCCCTTTTCTCCCTTCCTGGAAGCATGAGAGTGTGATAACAAAATCAGAGTCGCTTTCTTAAGGGAAACGTTAGTAGGTAACTTCAGCCACAGATGAATCTCTTCTGTTTCTCCAAGGACTGGGCCTTGCCAGCCCTGCTGTAGCTGGTTGAAGGGGACCAAACCTCTCAGGAAGACGGACTTGGTTCCGTTTGACCAGCCAGAGCAGGGGGCAGCTTCTGTAGGAGTTGACTGCAGCCTCTAGGGTGAGGATTCTTGGTATGTCCCGAGCACCACTGGTCCAAGCCTGTGAGAAAGACAGAGCTGGCATTAGCATGAATCAGATCCCAAGAGCTTGCCTTTCCTATAATATTCTCTCTTAGGGTTTGTGAAAACCATATATAATTTGTATTTTGCATTGCATGACTTTTTTTTTCTTTGATCCTTATCCTTTTTTCAGATATGAACATTGTGGAGAATTAACATGATATAGAATTGTAGAATATGGAAAATAAAAATTTCCCACAATTTTCCCTCCTCCCATCTTCCAAAATAAATTTAACATTTTGATGTATATTTTTTGAATATCTTACATTATAATTTTAAAAGTAAATTAAATTTTATAATTTTTAATTCAAATACTGTATATTTATAAAAGAATGAATGTAATACATGTGTAAGTTACAATATATAATGATGAAATCGATACCCACAAACAACTGTTTACCTTAGAAAAAGAATTGGTGAAACCAATACTGTTGAAGCTTTCTGAATGCTTCTCCCAAGTTATCTCTTTAGTTTCCCCTCAGAGGTAACTTATTCTGAGCTCTTTTTTTCTTACAATTTAACTGTTCTGCTTTATGGTTTTTGCCATTTATGCATATATTCCTAAATAATATATTGCTTGTTTTTTAACATAATAGTATCATACCATAGGTAATCTTCTGTGATGGTATTTTCACTTAAAATGATATCTGTAAGATTTATCCAGATTTCATGGCAGCTATCATTTATTAACTTTCATTATTTTTCTCCTACATGAGTGTACTTCAGTTTTGTTAGTCATTCTCCAGGTGATAGACATTGAGGTTGTTTGCTTTTGACAAATGGCCAGAATTGACTAAACGGTTGCCCCAGGGATGTGGGGAAATCTTTGAATCTTGTAGATGTTAAAGAAGTCTGGGTGCAGTGCGTAAGAACCTGTATGTTGACTTTGGAAAGGGAAAGCAACATTAACCAGTCCAAACATATGGGAGATGTTTGAGATCTGGTAAAAGCTGCTCTTCAGGTGAGTCTGATGCAGCTAAAGTTTGAGAACCACTGGATGAGCAGAGGTACCCACTGGTTCCTCTGTGTTACTGGGAAAGTGCGGCCAAGGGGGCAGGGAGCTGATTAAGGAGGAGACGTTCCCCAGCAAGGTGGCTTGGCTATCGTCACCATACATTTGAACAGGTGGGGGAAGAAAGGATATTTTTAGTGATGCCGGGAATTTGCTCTTGGGAGTGGGCTTTGCCTGCCCTTTTATTTCCTCTCCCTCATCTGAAGAGAGTGTAATGGAATGCCAGGAGGGTGGCCTTGGAGTCACACTTACCTGGGTTCAGATCCCACTGATGTTCCCTGGCTCTCTTGCTTTTTGGAAGTTAAACCTCAGTTTCTGCCTCTGTACAGTGGGGGAGTGTACCTACTGCACCTACCTGTTGTAAGGCTTAGTGAAAACAAAGGAAAGGGGCCCAGGGGACACTTTCAGGGGTCGTGGGAAAGTCCTAGGGACAATTCCCACTGCTTCTGAGGCCCAGAGTTTCTCTCTCAACTCCAGCCTCTCCTTCATATTCTTGCCTTCCTTTGGCTGCAGTATTTTCATTTGGTCTCTGAAATTGTGGAAACCACTGATCGGGAAAAGCAGAACTGGTTTACCCAGCCTAGCAGATCTCTGCCAGGTAGACCCCAGCTTGGGAGCACTGCCTGGAATAAATAAGACACCCCAGAAACCAAAGGGCTCAACAAGGCACCAGAGAAGTGGCAGGTGTGAGGGTAGTGGCGGGGAAGCAGGGGCCCCCGCCCACTGTGGCTGGGTTCTAGAATGGTTTGTGCACAGTGATACTGAAGCATCTTTCTTGCTCTGAATCCCCTTCTCCTTGGCCGGCATCCTATAACTCTGCAGTCAAGTAGCTCATCTTCACCCTCCACCTCCTACCTGTGACACAGGTGTCTTGTGGCTGCCGCTCAGGGCTCACCAGCTCTTCCTCTGGCTACCCTGGTCCTAGCCCAACCATCCTCCAGCTCCTCCTGGGGAGCGAGGGAGAAGGCAGCTGTGGGGGCAGAGGTCATCCAGGAGGAAAAAGTACTTGTGTCCAGCTCATCATTCAGGCCCCTGGCGTTGCAATGTCTTTAACTCAGGACACTGGTCTTCATCATCTCTCCCCTCGTCCTCACTCACGTCCTGCCCCTCCCACACATCACGCCCCCAGTTCCTGAGCAGGTGACATGAAATCAATCTCAGGGAAGGAAAAGGAAAACTATTATGGAGCAGGCGTGATTCAGAAAAGGGAAGGGTTGTCACTGGAAAGAAGCACAACTTTGAGGCATCTGCCCATTTTACAGGCTCAAAGACAAAGCAACATTTGTAAAAGAAGGGCAGTACTTTTCTTTGGGAGACAATATACCATAATATGCCCGTGTCGGAGACGTTATTCGTTCATAGCACTACTATCTAAAGCAAGGGTTTCTCAACCTCAGCATATTGACACGCGGATAAGTCTCTGTTGTGGGCGCTTTCCTGTGCATTGTAGGGCGTTTGGCAGCATCTCTGATCTGTGCCCACTTGATGCCAATAGAACCCCCTAGTTGTGACAACCAGGAATGTCCCTAGACATTGCCAAATGTGCCCTGAGGGGCAAAATCACCTCCAGTTGAGAACTGCTGATCTAAAGCTGTAGGTTTCTGTAGCTGCCCCATCTTTATAATTCTCCCACATTCTTCTAAGTTTTCCCCAGTTTTCAAGGAGTCCAGTTTGGCTGCCCTTGAAGGATGTTAGTCAACGGCCTGGTGTCTGGAAGAGGTAGGTGGGTGATGTCACCTGTGTTGCTGCAGCCCGGAGAGAGGTCCAGCCTCTTGTGCTCTGGGTGCTGTCCCCCAGTGGGGATGGCATTCTTCATTGCCGGCCACTCAGCCTTCACCTGCTGTCTGCTGTGTAAACATGGCGGACCTTCCCTTCATTCTTCCCTTTTCTTCTCATCCCAGGTCCTCGTTCTGCTGCTTCTCAGTTCCATTTTACAGCCCCTTCCTGTGTGTCTCAGCACATATCCATCAAATCCTGTGGTGTTTCCTCTTGTGGTTCTGCTTGAGAACTCATAGTATAAATTTAGTGTGGTCCCAGCTGTCATGTCATACACACTCACCTAACAGGAAGGAAGCAGAGCTGTGGGATGCAGGAAGCCCTCCTGGGGCTGGGCGTCAGTGAGGGAGGGAGACCCTTCTCAGAGCTGGGGTAGCTGATGGCCTGAGCCTTGGGGAACCGCAGCCTCCCCTCATGCTCGGGGTTTGCCTCCATACGTCCAACTCCTTCCTGGTGTGGGCTCAGGCCCTTTATGTCAGGGCTGGGAACACAGGGGTTCAGGGAAGAGGAGAGAAAGGAACTGAGCTAATTGGATGAGTGAATCACTATTGTAGCGCCTCAGACCTTTTCCGCAAACAGGCTCATCCAGCACCGCTTGGCGATGGGGTTGTGACATGAAGAGGAAAAGACAGCAGAGCAGGGTCAGGGGACTGGCTGTGTGGCTAGGCTGCAGTCTTCTGAGCCTCACAGCACCTGCGGAGAGCCCTTGGAGATGCGCGAACTGCCCTAGACGCCGGTGATTATGAAAGAGAGTGATGCAGCCAGGTGTGAAGCCACTACGGTTCAGTTTGGTTGGTAGAAACATCTCATTTCAGGAGCAAACGGACAGAGGGAAGGAGCTTGGAGGGCGAGGGCTGATCCTGTGACAAACCTTCAGGGGACGTGGCCTCTGCCTGCATGAGAAGCTAGGTCTGGGAGGCTGGCCACAGAGGGGTCTCGGCGACTGCGATCAGTGTTCCTGACCCTTGGGCAGAGGGTGAAACCTCAGAAGGGGGCGGGGGGCAGGGGGACCCCAGGCGGGATTCGGAGCCCTCGGTGAGGGATGCCCACGGGCGCAAGGCCGGGATGAGGAAGAGGGGGACCAGGTGCTCTGGGTGGGACCATGGGGCCGCGGAGAGGCGCTCGCCGAAACCACACACTTCCTTACATTCCATAGCAAAGTAATCCGTATGGGGATATAAAGAAGCATGTGGCCTCGGGAAGCAGTCTTGGCCCCCGCCTGGCTTCCTCCATCGTCCAGATGCAGCCCCGCATCTCAGATGTGGGCCCCTCGCACTCTCCTCCTCCTCTAGGTGGGAAAGCTCCCAGGACCTCATGCCATCCGTCCCATCATTCCCCGCCAAACCATCCTGTTGTGAGGCATGGCTGTGCTTTGGGGAGCGGGGTGGTCCAGTCCTTCCCCTACTGTTTGTTCAGAAATAAATGGCACCCAAGTTCCTCTGGCTTATTTTGGTGCAGTTACAATGCATCCAAACTTTTATTATTATTAATTCTATTCATTAATTTGCCTTGGCTTTGTACAGCTCAATATGATTCTTTTTTAACGTTTGGAATCCCATGAAGGAAAATTAAAAAAAAAAAAGAAAAAGAAAAAAGGAGAGAGAGAGCATTCGACAGAGAATTACTCCGCATGTGCACAGTGAACTACCCTGGCTTAGAGCACGCCAGGCTCTCCTGTGCGTCCTGCTGTATGTCTGTCCTGGGCGCAGTTGATGGGCGGCAGCTGCCACGCAGCATTCCAAGCACCATTGTTCATTGTGGGAAGGATCTTTTTGTTCGGCTTCTGCTCCCCCTTCCCCATCACCAGCCCTAGGTACGATCTGTGAGGCCCGAGCCTCAGAGAAGTGAGGGACACTGGCAGTTGGGGAGCCACCTGGGGTCTGGACAGGCCACCCCTGGCTGGAGGGAGATGGGGTTTTCAGCTTCAGAGGATCTGATACTCTGCCAGGAAGCAGGGAGGAAGCCAAGGGAAGAACTGCACCCCAAAGAAGGTTTGGGACTTACAGCACTGACAAGGGCAGTCAATGACATACAATAAAAGTAATAAAAATAAGAACAAAATTTCTTTCACGCATGACAGGGATGATTTTTGGTGCTTTGACAAATTCCTTGAATCATCTCTGCTCTATGAAATAGGCATTACTTTTATCTGGTTTTACAGATTAGTGTCGTAGAAATGAATTGGTTTACATATATGTAAATGGTAATCCTTTTTAAAAAAAACTAATCAGGTTGGAGGAACAGTCTTGGATCAACCCATGGAGATAGGCTTGGAAGGTGAGAGTTCAGAGGGAAGCAAGGGAAGAAAGTGTCTATGGGTTTTATACTCTGTGAACATTTATTCTTCTGCAGCTCTGCCTCTGAGGTGTTGGCGATAGTCGAGGCTTATGAATCACACTTTTTCTCAGGAAAATAGGAAAATGTCCTAGGCACCCAAGTCAAAATCTTTCTGGCTGACCTCAGGAATCATCCAATAACTCATTTAATCCAATCCAAGGGCTATGTATCAGCTTCTGCTGTGAAAACACATTTGTCCCCCATAGTCAAGTGCAGGCTTAGTATGAGTGAGAATGTGGGGTTGATCTTCCGCCCCCAAGTTTGGGGGCGGTGGTCCATCAAAAACAGGGGCTGGTGGCGAGGAGAAGCAGAGGGGCCAAGGAGAAGATGTAGCTGTGCCTTTGAGAAGATTAAAATGTCTCATCTCTTCCAGTGAACCAGAGAACTTAGAGCTGAGTACAGGTTCATTTTAACCCATTAAATCTGTCACATCAAGATCTCCAAAGTGTGAGTTTCAGGTTTGCACAGATGAGAGAGACTCAGTTTTTTGGTCCCAAGAACTAGAAAGAGCCAGCTTTAAGGGACCCACCATTCATAAGCCAGCTGAGAGGTCCAGAAGGTGATTAATTCGCGTAAGGATACAAAAGAAATCGATTTCCCAAGAAATGATGTGAGATAACCAAGACCCTGCTAACCCTCCCGTGAGACTGTCCCCAGCATTTGGGTGTGAATTATTTTGTCCTTTTGTCAAGCCCAACCTCATGTTGTCAAAAGATTACATGAAAGTTCACTTCAAAATTTGCATAAAAAACCAACAATAAACTTTTAGTAACTAATTACTTGATTGTTTTGAGTCTCATCTTACTTTCCCACATCATCTAACTTAAGATGCTAGGAAGGAAGTTCATGAAACAGATGAGGAAACGAAGTGAAAGGAAGGCTGGAAAAACAAAACAAAACAAACAGCTGCAGTAAAATCAAAGCGTTTCAGACCAGGCATAAATGAGAGGAAAAAATCTAGGATGGGAATAGAAAGACAACTTTCTCTGAGTTTTGCACAGGGCAAGGGACATTGATACAGCAGTGTCCTGTGACTTTGGCTGGTGGTGTTAGTAGGAAGGATGGGGAGGTATGGTGTGTTAAGTGGCCATGGGTGTGCTCTGTGATGTTGGTGAAATCACTACCCTTCTCTCCCTCATTCCTGTAGTGGTTGTGTAACCCCATCTGCCCATCACAGGGTGGGTTAAAGATTAATGAGATAACACATGTGGAGAGTCTTGAGTTTCTTAGGAGAACAGGTTGATGGCCATATAAAATGTCACTCAACATGTTATTGAAAACAAGATTTATTTTTCCCTGCTTCTGTCCTGTAGTCAGACAGTTGATTAGAAGCCTTAAATTTCCCTTGTTCTGGAGAATTAAGTTCCATTTAAAGACACTCAGAACTTAAGTAACGGTTAAGGTAGCATCAAAAGCATAAGCAGAAATTATAGTTCTTTCCTATTTCTTTCACCAAGCAGTATTTGAACATAAATGTCTCAGATGCAGCATGACAGGGAAGTGAGGATGGTGATTTCCCATGAATGGTCCTCAGAAAGACTCCTGGGTTTGGGAAAAATCAAGGATGGGTTAAGACAGGGAGAGGTCTGAATGATAGACAATGTAATCATCAAGATTATTGGTGGCAGAGGGGTATGGGGAGGAAGATCATGGCTTGGCCATCTGTGCGTTCTGGCTCTGTGACTGTGAGCAAGCTACTTAACCTCTCTGAGCCTGTTTCCTCACCTGTAAAGTGACTATAATACTTATTCAACAGGAGGCTTCAATGATATAGATTCATGTAAAGTATTAGAAGTCTAATAAATGGTCTCTGTCACTCTTGTTACTATTATTTAATATATACTTAATATTATTATTAATTAATACGGCAACTGAAACTACCCACACCATGGAGGTCCTTATATTCGACCTACTTTAAAGAGTTTCATTCACGTGACAGTTGTACAAGGGGTGATTCTAAGATATTTGGGAAAGCTTAAATATTTTCAAAAATATTTCACAATTTTGGTTTCCCTTTTTTAAAAAACCCAATTTTTAATAATTTCATATGTTTGAAAAAGATTTGTTAAGGAAAGGAATTCGTCAGTATCATTTCTGACAAGAATCGATAGAGGTTCTGAATATCCAGGGCTCCAGTCTCATTGTCAGGACCTTTAGGAAAAGATATAAATGGTGAGATGCTCAGACTGTCCCCTTATTGACCACAAGGCCTTGCCCTCTGATGACAGAGCTGACCTTAGTTAGTCAGCCCTTTGCTGGATGAGGACAGGAAAGCAAGACTGAAGGAAAATCGCCCCATCTCACTCTCTGAATTTCGAATATAGACATCTTAGTTTTCCCTATCCCTTCTCTGCCCCATAGAAAGGCCTGATAATAGTTTCTTAAAATGTAACCAAAATTTCATGCTTTTATGGAGATTAGGCGCCTTCTAGTATCTGCAGGAGGAGTGGTCCCCACAGACGCACCCACCCGGGAATATGACTGCTGGTGTTCTTGGTGGGTGTCCATGAAACAGAATCTGTTCTGGAGTTCACCGAGGCACAAGCCAAATTATTTGGGGCTTACCATCATCTGGCTGAGGAGGTAGAAAATAAAGCAGTGGCCCCTGGGTAACAAGGCAAGCCTGGGTAACATGTTGGGATAGAACCTTATTTTTCCAAAGACTCAGCCAGACATCTTGCTATTTTTAGAGGACTGCCCAGTTCTGAATGTTGATTCCAGCACGGGCATGAGTTGCATTTTAGCTTCCCAGGGGCAGCTAAGAGCAAGGCCAGCTCCAAAAGCCCATCTTCTCTCCCTGTGGGCACCCTGCCACCTTTCTCGGAAGAGGTGAGTTTTGGTGGCATTCTTGCCCTGTTTCTCATCAGAGCTGGAGAGCTGAGCCCTGACTTGGGAGGCTGGGGCAAGGGGATGAGAGAGAGCCAACATTATACTAAGCCATTTACTTATTTATGCTTCCAGCCATTCTGTGAAGTACCTTTCATTACACAGGATGAAACGGACTCCAGCAGATTAGATAATTTGGAGGCGCAGAGCGGTTAAGAAACTCAGCCAAATCACACAGCTGATAAATGTCTAACCTAGGATTTGAAGGACCTCTCTAACCCCAAACACACATTCATTTAATACGCTGTATATCCCAACCTAACCTGATCCTAGTGCCACAGAGGTGCTTATTTAAACCCCTGTTCTCTACATCCCAGAGCCACAGAATTGGAATCTCCATGGGAATGGCCAGGTATCCACATTTTTAACAAACACTTGTAGGTGATTTCTATGCTCAGCAAATTTGGGAAAGAACAGATGTGGGAGAGCTGCTTTCAAACTTGAGTGAATGTTAGAATCTCAAGGGAGTTTGTTAAAATGCAGATTCTTCCGACTTGCCCTCAAAGCTGCTGAGAGAAGCCACATGGGCCGGGACTCAGGAATCTGCATTTCTGCAACTATTTCCAATTTATCCCATTGCAAGCGGGCAGAAGAATTTGAAAAACATTGACCTAATAATAAACAAGAAAGAGAGATGTGGATACTAAAGTAATGAAGGCACTAATACTGGAAAGGACTCATTTCACAGCAGTCCGAGGAAAATTATTTAGTTTGGATTAAAGGAAGAATTTCTGCAAATATGATGACAAATAGGTGATCCCTTTCCATCACATTAACAGTTAACATATTAGTAACAGAAAGGGGAGCAGGCCCTGTGGTCCACACCTGGCCACTGATGGCTTATCTTTTCCATGTTCCCTATTCTCAGCTTCCACCTGGAATGTTCCTTTCCCTTTGCCCATCTTCACTAGTTAAAAGTTCTCTTTTAAGTCTCAGTTCAAAAGACACTTTCTCTATAAAGTTTTCTCCCAGTTGCCCCTCTTCCTCTCCTTTGTTTCTATTGTTTTTACCTATCCTTGGGCACATGTCACATCTTACCCTGCTGTTGGAATCCTTGGGTACCTGTAATGCACACATTTCCTCAAAAAGAGGGCTGGGACCTGACTGCTTTGTTTTTGATTTCCCACATCACTCGGTGAAGGCCTTTTGCACAGTAAGGGTACAGCAGATAAAACCACCACCACTGCTATACTTACTGTGCACAGGCATTGTTCTCAGTGCTGTAACAAGCAACTTTTATTAAATATTCCTATTTTGCAGCTGAAGGACACAAGACACTGACCCAGAGGTGGTTGTTTGTGGAAGGGTCTCTTTTAGAAGTGACAGCCCTGTAGGCAACCAGACTCCCACCTGTAAGGAGATCTGAGCTCTGTGTTAAAGGAAACAGCACTTTTAAAAAACCTTAACCTTCGAATTTGGTGTATCAAGAGTTCCCTGGAGGGCAGGCTAAAGCACAGAATGCCAGCCCCACCTCTGGAGTGTCTGGTTCAGTAGGTCTGGGGTGGGATCAAGACCTGGCATTTCTAGCAAGGTGATTTTGATGCTGCTGGTCTGGGGACCACACTTGGAGAACCATTGCTGTGGTTCAAGGTTTCTGATGCTGAACTATTCAAGGGCAAGGAATCAGCCCTTACATTCTGAGCTTCCTTAAAATGAGGAGGTGAGGAAAAGAAGTAAGGCCACCCAGAAGCCAGGAAGCTGTGAGCTCTGTTCAGGGGTGCAGTTGTAGGAGCTTTCACCAACGAGGGTGCAGACAGGCAACACTTCAAAGAGAGGAGCCCGGCCTGTGAAGTTACTAAGTTACTAAGAGTTTTCAGCTTGAGGGGTTGTACACAACTGGAGACCATCCCTTTGGCTTCCAGTCTTACCAGTAAACTTCAAATGGGGTTTGAGGAAGAATGGATATCAAATGATGTGAATGTTTTTCTTGAGAAGGTAGCTCAGTAGAGGGTCCACTGACTCACATGACCTCAAATTGTATCTGCAGAGGGATCATAATGATAATATAACAGTACAGAATATTGATAAAACTCTTTAGCTCCAAAATCTTTTACTTTTTTTCTTTAAGTGCACCTATTAGATTGAGTGAGGATTAAGAAATGCTTAAGATCCAGGAAACACATTAGAGAATCTGGTTCTCGTCCTAGTTTTCCAAAGAAATACATTGCTCAGGGACTTCGTTTCTTAGTTTTTAAAAAAGAGGTAACATTTCACATTGTCTTAGTGGGGACGTCTGTGGGGGTCATCAGAAGAAACTACTGCCATTCAACAATTATTTGAGATAAATGACAGATTAGAAATAAATTCCTTTGTTTTGCTTTGAAGAAAATTTCAACATACGTTCAAAATATTTAACCAAGGCACTGAAAAGGCAAGCTGAAAGTTCAAGGTCAAGTGCTGTCCAAGTCTCATCCCTCACTCCCCAAACCCTAGCTCTTCTTTAGGTCATGGACCAGCCCCTAGGCGACTGTGAAATCTCTCCCCTCTTCATCGTCCCTCTGTCTTTTACACCCACCCTCCTCCTTCCCCTTTGCTTTTGCTTCAAGCCCCAGCACACAGAATCAAGTTCACTGTCAGGACCAGCCGACAAGTCATTCCCACACACCAATCATGCGGGCTGGGGTGATTTTTCTCATCCACTTCCCCTTGCCTAGCTCTGCCTGATGGAGCTGGATCCCAGCGATGCTCCCCTGCCCATGTGGGATGCAGACGTGAAGCTTCACCTGCTTCTGTAGACACTGCGGAGCTGGCTTCAGATGACAGAAGCAGGCTGCCCGCAGGGCTTCCCCAAAATGCACAAAGAGAGAAAGACAGATGGGCAAGGCAGGAACGGCCAGAGGACAGTTAGAGGAGAAAGCCCCACGTGGGAGCAGCTCAGTACATACCTGGGGAAAAGTCGCCGGCGGGTCCCTCCTCTGTGTGCCTTTTTCCTGGCAGGCTTCAGCCCCGTGGAGGTGTTTAGAGCATGGATTTTTTTTTTTTTTTTCCTCCAGAGCTAGCAGTGTTGGCTTGCATTTCTATGCCTTGCTGTCAGAATTCTCTCAAGGAAACAGCAGCTGGTGAGAAATGTCAGTCAGAATCTTGGCCTAGTTTGGGGCCTTGAAGATTTTACAGAAAGTTAAAAAGGTTTCTGGGCCAGTGTCTCCTCTGGGTTTTCCCTCTCCTGCTTCTCACCTTTTCCATCTTGTTTTTCTTTTTTTCATTTTTACCTCAGGAGCCAGCTGCTTAAATTGCCTGCCTCCGTCTTTCTGATGGAGACCTTTTGGGTCTGGCTATGGTGCTTCTCCCAGTCAGCCTAACCGCCTGGTGACTTTCTAACCACTTAGCCGGTCCTATGCACTTTATTCCTTATTTTGTCTCCTTACTACTTCCCTTTTCCCGTTTCCTTCCTTTCTTTTCACTCGTATCTTTTTCATCACTATCCGTGTAATCACACACAGAGAAATCCTCTTTGTCTTTCCTTTGGGTGATTTCCCTATCCTGACCGTCCATCTTTTCTCCCTATTTGTGTCCAGTCCACTCATTTGTCCTTCATCCCTTTAGTTCTGTCCTTTTTTCTAGCTTCACCTCTCATTGTGTCCTGCCTAGATGGGACCTCCTCTGCTGCCCCCTCTCCTCTTGTTCCCGGGGCAGCCTCGCCCTCTGCCTTCTCTGTCTCTGCTCTCAAAAGGCCAGCCTCCTCCTTTTGTACCCTCCAGCCCTCCGCCCACCCCCAGCACTCTCTCCCACCTGTTTGTGTCTTTTAAGGGCCTTGGTCATGTCCATGCCTTCTGTCCACCTCAATCACTGAAGTGACGGGCCTCTGAAAGCTGTTAAATGACACCTCTTCAGCTGTCCCTTCGCAAGGAGAAATGCCCGTTGCTAAATCCTTTCTCAGATGGACCAATCTATAGTCATGCTTCTGTTTATGGAATACACTGAAATGATGCATCTATTATTTTAAAGACTAAGGACAGAAATTTTTTTCAAGCGAATGAATCCCCATCTCCCGACACTAGGTTTCTTTTAGGTGATGTCAATATATGCCACCTCAGATACAGTCCTTTTAGCTTGTCTCTAACTGATTTTGGCCACTTTTCAAATGGGTGGGTGTTAGTAGTGGACTTAGGGAAAAGGTGGCTAGCTGGGGACTTGACAAGATGCTCATTCATCTATACTCAGTGGTAGTGCTTGCCGAATATATTCAGTAGAAAGCACTGGTATTACAAACAAGAGTCTATGTTTCCTGACTTGAGAGACCTAAGGTTCTTTTGGGGATAGGACCTGTATCTGGAAAAATATACACACAGAGAAAAGAATATGATAATTGCAAACTGATAATATAGAAAATAAGTGCTATCGGCATTCAGAAACAGGGATTGATGAATGAGGGCCCAGGTTGTGAACGCTTCCTGGAGGTTGCTGGGTTTCACCTGGGTCCTGAAGGTGGGGAGGGCTGACATACCTGGAGAGGTGAGGGAAGGGCTTTCCCAGATGGGCAAGCGCTTGAGCGAAGGCATGGAAGCAGGAATGTACAGAGTGTGCTCAGAAAGTCCTAATTAACCAGTGGCCAGATCCAGTGCTTTGTAAGTGGTCAGCCTGAGGGCAGCCTTGGACACAGAACAAATATACTCATAGTAGGAGATCTCAATTTTTAAAAAGTTCCTTTGGCCCACACCTTATAGGTACCTTAATTTTAAAAGGAAAAAAGAATAATTGCTATAGTGTTATGATTTCTACAACTTAAATATATATGGATTCTTTGAGAATTAACATCTGAAAAACCATGGTCTGAAATCTGTTGCTATTGAATATAGAGAGAAATAAACATTTCTCTCCAAACCGTAAATATTAAAATTCTGTTTCTTATTTAATTCTGGCATTTGGTATTGAAGGTCTACTGTTATAGATGTAGAAAACTGCTCTCTCACTCATTTCCACTCTGTCTCCAGTTCTGTCTCCTTCACGAGCCTGCCCCAAACTCTAGTTAACACCAATCTTTCCCCTTGCTGAAGCCTCAGATCCCAATTTGGCTGGACGATGCATTTGTTATAGGCCTATATACAGTTTAATGTGTCGTTATACTGTTTTAAAATTTGTTTCACAATTTTTTTTTTTTTTGGTATGTGTGCAAGTCTTGAATTTACAAGGCTGTAAACTCCTCAAGGTCAAGTTTATTCTTATTTTGATTTCTTCTCATCTCTAGCACAATGTAAGGCATACAGTGGGCTCCTAAGAATGCTTGTAAATCAGACTGGATAAAGAGGTTTGCTAAACTCTACAGCAAAATATAAACCCACCAGCCACCCTACCGATGGGAGCTAAGCATCTTTTTAACATTGCATCAGTCTTTTAGCTCTTCTGAGATTTATCCAGGGTCAAAGGAGGGAAGTGACCTTCATTTCATGACTTACCTGGATAGAGAGTTATACTTCACATTTTCAAGCCACATTTTCTGGTGGACCTCAAAGACTATTTGCAGTAGGTAAGTCAGAGAAGTATAGCTATTTGAACTTGGAGGATGAGCCATCGGAGGTGCAGAGCAAAGAGGGGCCTTGCTGAGGGCTACCTGGCTAGTTACTGAAAAAGCTGGCCTGAAATCCAAATCTTTGGACTCCTGATAAATTTATTTATTTGTTTGTTTGTTTATATTTATTTATTTATTTAACCTTAGTACATTTTAGATGAGGAATTCTGATTTCCCTGATAAAGAGCTACTTTTGTTTTCCCTAAAGTCTCGTTTAAACCAGGTTGGTTTTTAAATTTTATTTATTTATTTTTCTTGGAGTCTAGTTGATATACAGTGTTGTGTTAGTTTCCGGTGTACAGCCAGTGATTCAGTTACATAAACCAGGTTGGTTTTTAATGGGAGTGAGGAGTGGGGAGGCTCTTTTCCTGAGATCTCTGCCGGTGAGGTGCTCTTCCTCGTGGAAATCTCCAGAATCCAGGAAAAGGGTAAAACTAGAGCTGTCTGAGCAAAATTATCCTCAAGATTAATCTTCAAAATAATCTCACTTGGTTACCTCATTTAATATATGAGGAATCCTACAGCACAGGGGACTGTACTTAATATCTTGTGATAACCTATATTGCAAAAGAACCTGAAAAAGAATACATATATGTATGTATATGTGTGTATATATATCCGAATCACTTTATAAAAAAAAAAAAAAAGAAAAAGAAAAAAGAAAATGTGAGAAATCCAAGGCCCAGGTTGGCAAAGAGACTTGCCCTCATTCACAAAACTGGCATCCCCGGATCAGCTCTATGCTCTTTGTATCACATTGTAAATTGGCTTCAGTTGGTAAAGAGCCCCTTGAAAGGCCTTTTCCCCACCAAGGCGACCCTGGGACAGAGCAGTGGTGGTGGAGGGACTCCTCGGGCTGACTTCTTCATGGCTGCAGGCCACTTCTTAGAGCCCTCCAAAAGTGAGCAGAAACTTGGGGAAAATCCCTCACCGGTGGGGGGAATGCAGAGAACAGACTGTTCCACGTTAAACATGGGCTTCACGCTTTGTAGTGGGCTCAGCTATGGCATTTCATAAGGGCGATAATAATAATAATGAAATCATGGGATGATAAGAATAAATCCTTTGAGATGCTGCCAGAACTATGAATCGGAGGCTTTAGACGCCAATGGGCAGCTGCTTGGCTAAATGTGGACCCCAGTTGTCAAGCAGAGACCCACCCTGATACGGGAGAAACAAATCAACAAGGATGTGCAGGGCACACACAGGGAAGAGCCACTTGGAGGTGAAGGTTTCAATTTAGACACCATTTCTGCCCTTGAGGAATTAGTCACTTGAAAATGTGCTCAAACTGTCAAATTTCACTTAGAGGCGTTTATGGCCCCATGTGCTGGCTTGCATGAATCAGAGATCACATATCACGTGCTCTGGTTTGTTATCATGGTTTCAACCACACGGTTGACAGTTACCAGCGCGGTGGAGCTGGACACACCTTACGGTAGTGTGAGCAAAAAGTTTCGCTAACTTTCTCATTTCCAAGATGGTTTGGTTTCTTCAGAACTGGAAGGTAGGACTTTGCTACCTTCTGTGTGATGGCCAGAAATCACTGATTCTCACCTCAGCTTCCTCATCTGCAAACTAGTGGTAATAAGTGAACTACCTCCCTTGCTGGGAGGATGAAATGAGGTAGCTTATTTGCTGTAAGATAGCCCAAAGGGGATCTTTGTTTTAGTCGTATTTGAGTGGGTAAACAGTAAGCAGTGCAAAGAAAGGAGGGACCAGTTTGAATTTCATTCAGCAGTGGATGGAGTTGACTGGGGGAAGTTTGCTTTGAGGCATCTGCCCATAGATGTTCGTTTTGAGGGGAGATCATCTAGTCCAGACTTCTCATTTCGTAGTAAGGAAATGGAGTCCTAAGAGTTTAAATTGATTTCCAGCCCCTCCCCCTCCCCCGCCAATGTCATTCATGGAATAATTGTCAGAGCTGGGGTCAGAACCCAGGCCCAGATTCCTAATGTTACAGAGTCAGCCAGGCTTATGCTGAAGGCCAAGGGAGACCAAATGAGATCGTGATTATGAGAGTTATCTGTCAACTGAATAATATGACATAAATGTGCAGTGTTATTTTAATGAAATGTGTCCCCAGAATACCGTTATTGCAGAAAATGACTCTTCATCCTGGGTGATGGCAGCAGTGTGAGGTCTTGGACACCAGCTGCTCCCTAGAAGTTTTCCCAGCTGCTGCTCAGGCCAGCTCTGTGGAGGGGAGCCCCGCGGCGGGTATTCCAAGAGTGTAGATTCCTTACAGGATCAGGCCAAAGCAGGTCAAAGGCAGAACAGTTGAAGCTATTCAGGAAACAGGTGGGAACAATGAAAAATTCATTTGGTTAAATGTGTGCTTAAATCAACACAGAAGTTTATTCCAGTTGCTTGGTTTGGGAAGACAGTCCATGCAGTGTTTAAAAGCTTTCCTTCCTTTCTTCCTCCCATGTTCCCTCCCTCCTTTCTTTTGTTTCCTTTTCTTCTCTCCTCTTTTTTCTCCTCCCTTCCCTTCCTCTTCTTCTTCCCCTTCCCCCTCCTCCTCCCTCCCTCCCTCCCTCCCCTTCTTCTTCTCTTCCTCCATTCTTCTTTCTCTCTTTTTGTTGTGGCCTCTCCCGTTGCGGAGCACAGGCTCCGGACGTGCAGGCTCAGCGGCCATGGCTCATGGGCCCAGCCGCTCCGCGGCATGTGGGATCTTCCTGGACCGGGGCACGAACCCGCGTCCCCTGCATCGGCAGGCGGACTCTCAACCACTGCCTCACCAGGGAAGCCCTTCTTTCTCTCTTTCTCCCTCCGTCCCTCCTTCCTTGTGCTTTGTTCTTTTTTAAATTTACATTTGAGACTTGGTCAGAATTTAAAAGAAACTAGAAATGTGAATTAACTCTCTTTCTGAAGAAATATTAAATGAAAGTTGATTCCCAGTCATGTGATTTTTTTTTCCTGTTCTGTAACAAGAGGACTTGATTTCAATGCAGGGGGAAAAAAAGATTAGTTAAATGTAAGGGAAACTAAGTTTTATCAGGCCCCTGGCCTGGGACAGCTCCATGCTTTCACACATGTTTTTTAATTTAATCCTCACAAAACTACCTTTACCCCCCAATAGATGCTGAACTCTTCAATGGCAGGGGTTGTCTTGTCTTTTGTATCCTGTCACGGCTTTCTGCATTCAGATTGTTATTTTAAAAAAGGTAGCTTATGTCTTTTTTTGTCTGTCCTCCACTTAATTTTGAAAATGGACATATTCTCTAACACATTAAAAATTATATTTAGGGTTTAAAATTATAGTTATTTAAAGAAAATTTCTGGTATGTTATGAATATTGACATTTTAAGCTCGAATATTACATCATTCTTTTGCATCCTGTGAAACCTAAACCATAGCAATTTAACATTTGTCATCTTTCTTTAAAGGAATATGAAAGCAAGCTTTTCTAAACAGTTGGAATTTTGTAATGTTCCTTTTTTTTTTTTCTAGAACTTGTATTACTCTGTTTTAAAATGTGATCCTAATGAGAGCATTATGTTTGAAAGTACCCTATCAGATTTTACTACAACGAATGAATATACAAAGATTGAAATTAAATTTAAGAACTTTCTAATTAAAAATTAAAATAAAAATAGTTTTAATTTCCTGTGACTTACACAGCTAAGATTAAAATTTTTCTTTTGGACTGAATTATCATTACAATTTTTACTAGTACAGAGTTACTCAAAGTACCATAAATATATTGCAAATAATAATTACTAAATGTAAGAATTAATATTTATTGGAAATATATCTCTCATGAAATTGATAGGGCTTTTAAATTTTTTCCTTCGTTTCATACATCCATAGATAGATATTACTAATCGTTAGGGTGGAGGTTTAGCATCAGCTCTTTTTTTTCCATTTATAGATATGGACACTGAGAGCATTTGTTCACATAAATAAGAAGATGGGAATGGAAGGAATTTTATGGTGGCGATTTCTCAAAATTCTTTGATACACATCTGAGTTTTATGCCAGAAACTGTATAGTATCCCATTGTCAAAATTATTATTAATGATCCATCACTCACAGCTTGTTGAGGTTTTCTTTCAATTTTGTTGAAAGCTATGAAATGGGAACTTCATGACTTGCAGGAGAGCTTGTTACTCGGTTATGAGAGTATTTTGTTGGGAGAGGCCATGAGTGTCTCTGCACATTCTTGCCTAGTGTGCCAAGAATTCGAGGCTCTGGCTGCTTTTTATCCAAACCATTTCTCAGGGTAGTGAGCAACCTTGAGATGAGGTAAGATCTCCATCCAAAGAGCGAGCTTGCTTCTGTTTGCTATAAAAGTGTCAAATCCCCCAGCTCAGGGTGATACAAACCCACAGTGTACACACATCCAAGACCATCCATCTACTTGCATTGCCCCCACGGGACTTGGAGCACATAGGAAACCAATGCAAGCTAACATTATGCTTATGCTTCTTGCTGTGCCTAAAGCAATGAAGGTCACAGTCTCTGACCCATGAATTTCATGTCTTTTGCCAGCGTCCATGGGACCTTAACAGACTAGTTTATTAGCTTTTCAGTAGAGTAAAATCCCAGACCCTTCACAGACCCTGACATATTATGTTTTTAATTTCTGGGAAGAATACCAAGAAGGCATTACCATGGTTCATTGAATTGTTAATTGTAGCAGTCACTCTTTCACATGGAGGCACCCTGTTTACTATAATCCAAAGTGTTAGAAAAATCTAAATATTTTTAACTTCGATGCACCCTTGTCAATATATTTTTGAAAAACTCTTTGAAAAATCTTACTATGTACTTTAAATATATATTCATCAAAAATTTGGAGCCATAGATTTAGTTCATTCAGTTTGCGGGGGTGTCTTCCATTATAACTTGATTGGCAAAACCAGTCTTTATAGTCAAACCAATCAGCCAAAGTAAACTTATTCAGTGTCATTAATCTGTCTATTTTTGTGTCTAAGGGCACAGAAACATGCAAACAGACATCTAGAGGGAGAGTCAAGGTGACTGCCTTTTACACTTTTCAATTACAGTGGAAACTCTTACTTTGTTCAAAACATCAGATTGGATTTCACTGTTTTGAATTAGACTTTAAGTAATGGAGTGAGAGTTTCACATATCCATAATTCCATCTGGGAGACATCACATGGGTACAAATAAGCCAAATTTCTATCTATGTATGTTAGTATTTTATTAATAATGTGTGTAAGATGGATAAAAATTAAATTTGGAGAATGGTGCAGTCAGAGGGCACGTTTAATTATACTCTATACAAAGCAGAATGGCATCCATATTCTGGTCTGTAGTACCCAAGGAAATGTCAGCAGTACTAGCAGAGGCCTTAGGTAGGTTGTGCACTCATTTGTAATAAATGAAACCCTCCCTGAGGAGTCTCAGAAATTTTGTTGTAATTGGGGGGAGTTGTAGGAAGTTAAAGTTCTGCTGAGCACGTGGGTAAGGGCAAGTACCACAACATTTGGGTTAATGACATCCCATTTGTCACTACTTTCCAATGTATGAGGGGGTCCAGTGGAAACTTAGGTTATATATAAAAACCTTAGTTCTTTTGAGCAGCAACTGGTGAAACCCCTTCCTTCTTCCTTGTGAGCTGCCTCTTGAATTACCTCCCCCAGTGCCCTCCTTCGTTCCATAAAAGGCTAGGGCTGGAAGGTATCATTTTTGCAATGATTCAGGGTGAAGCAAGCCTTTTTCTTTTTGTTTTTTTCCAAAGCAAACGCTGGAATGTTCCCTTTAAGCCCTTTGATGGACTAATTGAGACAGATCTCCAGGCCTCCTGGAATGTGAAGGAGGAATGAGATGGTCCTCACAATGGCAGTGGGAAAATGATGGTTTCTCTCCATGGACAGAAACCAGCAATCCCACCTGTTCCCCAGCTTGGTCCTGTCTTCAGGGCCCAAGGCTGGCAGGTTGCTTAGTTAATGTTTAAAACAAAAACCTGTTGAACAGAAAGAAATTCCTCCAAAGCACAGAGGCCTTCACACTGAAACCCCCCTCCTAAACCTCTCCTGGGCAGAGAACATTAGACACATTATCTCCAGTGATGCTTGGTGAGAAGGCATTCAGTTTCTCAGGGAAGAGTATTATTGGCATTTAGGTCAGGAAAGGTAAAGTTCTGAGGGAGAGCCTAGAATTTTAGGGCAAGGGAGGGGTCACTGAGAAGATTAATGGGCCCCAAACACCGGTGTGTCCAAAGAGGGTCTTTGGTCCTTTGAACACAAACCAGCTATAAGGATGGCCATGAGTTGGGTCCATAGAACAGTTGGTGTCAGAGTGGCTTCTGAGAAAGGCCGTCCTGTCAGCCCTTTGGTGATGAGACAATCATTAACCCGCCCTAATGACACTGGAAGAATGTTTTGGAATTCTGGGTAAAAGTGGTTAACGTGGGCAATGAGAGAGAAGAACTAAGTAAATAATTGACATTTAGCCTGTGATCTGGAAAAGTGGAGGGAATGGAGGATTCTTCTGAAATAAAGGGTATTTTATTTAGAATTGTTTGATAATAATGAAAGAACACGTAATGAGAGTGTCTGTACCCCTTCATCCTCAGCGTGGGGCGCACTAGCAGACCCCTCAGGGGCCACCCTTCCTTCCCTACTCGGCTAAGAGGTAGAGGTAGCCCCTTTAGGGATTATAAATGTCTGGGGCATAACAAGGGTTGACCTCGTGGGTGGACAAATAAATAGTTATTGAAGGAATTTTACCTGTAGGGTCGTGTTCCCACAGAGGCAGTATCTAGAGAGTGGATGGGTGAGGTTTCTGTGCACAGAAAGGATGATGGCTAAAATATAAATTCAGCGTTTTATTCATGGATGTATCCTAAATGATCAGACCAGTGTTTGTTGCATGAATGGCTCCACTCACATGATGGGATGGACAGCCTGCTAAGACCAGCACAGCCTCTGGACACACGGGTGCTTCTCGCAGTCTTGGCTTTCCCGGTGCCCTGCTCCTGCATCCTCCAGGCCATGTCTCTCTTTCCCCTCTTCTTAGCCTTCTCACCCTAAAAATCATCTGAAAGTTGATTCTGTCCCTTTTTCCAACTGATAGCATTTCTGCTTCCTGTCTTAGGGTAGCTGCCCTAATCCCCCTCCAAAGGGGAGCTACCTTTATAGTTTTCAGGTGAATAAAAGGAGACAAGGAGCACAATTTTATAGTCTATCAGGATATTTGCTACAGGGCAAATAACTGATCTGCATGTGAAGTCGGACTGTTTCCTCTGTGTGCTCCCAACCGGCATTGCATTTCTAAATTCTTAGGGAATATAGCTGTTATTTACAGGATATTTTATGGGATAGAAGAAGAGATAAATCTTCATTCCATAAGAGAAAAATACTTGGCCCAGCAACAGCCAGGTTGATGTGTCATGATATATCCCATGATGGCACAGAATTGAGGAATAGGAAAGCAGAGAGGAAATACAATTCTTTCTCCTTTGTCATTCATTTATTTATTCCACACATATTTATTGCTCACTGACTCTCTGCTAGGCACCGTTGTCAGAAGCCAAGATGCAGTGGTAAAACAGAGATAAGAGCCCTGTCTTTCTGGAGCTTAAAGTCTTTCTGGGAAGTTAGGTCTTTCCTTCCTAGGCCAGTGGACAACTAGAGAGAGGAGTAATAGACAGCTAGGAGGCCTATGGCAATCTACGAGTTCTTCCAGAGGAATCTAAAATTAAAGGCTCGGAGCACTTTGATGCTAAATTAGCCTGACATAATCAAGGCTATATTAACTCTAGGAGAGCTCTAACTGGACCCTAGGAAAAGAATTAAGGACGAAATATAAAGAAATTTTCTGAGAAAATCTGGGAGTACTTCCAGGATACATTTTTAGCTCAGTTTTAATGTTGCAACTATTAATATACGACTCCTTCCTAGCTTATTCCTGACCATACCTGCAGAAAGCCAGAGGTGATACTCCGTGCTGTTTGGACGGCAAGAGTGGAGAGGGAGAAACCCACTCATCTCACCCCTCTCCACACGCAGAATGTCTGCTGCCCTTATAACGGGGGGTGGGGTGACAGGTGGGATGGCTGCGAGCACACTTCCTGAGCACCCATGGATACAGGAGGGCTGCACGGGGCTGAGCTGGTGGCTGAAACCAAAGAAGCCCCAAACCTGTCGTCAGAGCAGCTGCATGAGCCATAAAGTGTTTGTAGAAGCAGCCCCGGTGGCTGTCTAAGGGGAGGGGACGACGGGAGCAGCTACAGTCAGGATCAATTTCCCTTTGGTTTCTCCATCCAGCTCGGAGCTGTGGGATTCCAGGTTCTTTTCTGGAGGCAGAAATACATCAGCTGTATTTTCCTTTGGATTCCCTTAGTCAGGGTAGGGCAGGCAAGCTCAGCCACCCTTGTGTGTGGTTCTACTATTAGGCTGATTCCCATTCCCAAGAGAGCATTGAAGGCCTTCCCCCTTGTGAGGCTGAGAGAAAGGCATCCCTTCGCTAGGTCTTCTGGGGCTTCTTCTCATGTTGGTCTTTATGGCATCATATGTGTCTTTTTACAGAAGAGAGAAAGCAATTCTGTGAGTTTGTCTCCACTTTATGTTCTTCCCTTGCAGATTACAGATAAAGACTTTGGGAATCAAGTGAGGTCCCGTGCCTGTCTCCAAGAGAGGGCCATACACCACACAGAAGTTGTGTGTTTTTATGTGTGTGTGAGAAGGAGTGGCTTATGATTAAATTTGAATTTTAACAAGCATGTTAGTTTACTTCCTGTTGCTGAAGAGTTTTTTTTTAATCTTTTTTTTTTTTTTTTTTTTAGAGAGGCTGCGCTGCACGGCTCGTGGGATCTTAGTTCCCCTACCAGGGATTGAACCCTCACCCTCAGCAGTGAAAGTGCAGAGTCCTAACCACTGGACTGCCAGGGAATTCCCCTACTGAAGAGTTTTAAAGAAAGGAGATAGAGTTTGCGATTAGCAGGTACAAACTCTAATATATAGGATGGATAAACAACAAGGTCCTACTGTATAGCACAGGGAACTATATTCAATATCCTGTGATAAACCATAATGGAAAAGAACATGAAAAAGAATATATATATGTATAACTGGATCACTTTGCTGTATAGCAGAAATTAACATAAAACTGTAAATCAACTGTACTTCAATAAAATTTTTTAAAAAAGAAAGGAAATATAGAAAAACTACTCACACTGGGCATTAGAACTACTATAAGGGCAGTGATTTTACATCTTATATAACTCCCTGCCCTTCCTTCTCTTCCTCCCTCCTTCCTTCCTTCCTTCCTCCATCCAGCAACCCTTTATTGAGTACCTCCTATGTGCCCATTATTATACTAGGTGCTGTGGATATTAAAATGAATTAGAGGCACCCCTGACACTGAGGAATCACCTACACTTGCTGTGTATCGAGAGCATTCCCCAAATCCAGAAGCAGGTTCGTTCTGTGTGCCAGTCAGCAATTACCAGGTGTGCATTACTTTGGTGTTACTGCTGATCTAACCTCTTGATGGCCTGTACTTGGAGTTCTTTCTGTCATAGCAAAACTTCTTGAAAAAGTTATCTATTGGGCTTCCCTGGTGGCACAGTGGTTAAGAATCCTCCTGCCAACGCAGGGGACACGGGTTCGAGCCCTGGTCCGGGAAGATCCCACATGCCGCGGAGCAACTAAGCCCGTGGGTCACAACTACTGAGCCTGCGCTCTACAGCCTGTGAGCCACAACTACTGAAGCTCGCGCACCTAGAGCCTGTGCTCTGCAACAAGAGAAGCCACTGCAGTGCAAAGCCCGCGCACCGCAAAGAAGAGTAGCCCCGCTCGCTGCAACTAGAGAAAGCCCACGCAGAGCAACAAAGACCCAACACAGCCAAAAATAATAAATAAATAAATAAAATAAATTTATTAAAAAAAAAGTCATCTATTGTCTCTGACTCCACGTTTTCACCTTTTATTCTCTCCTCTCCTTCACAGTTGGACTTCTGTTCTTCTCTGCAGTGAAAGTATCAATACTCCTGCAAGGCCACCAATCGCTTTCACATCATCAAGTTCATCTATGATTTTTCTAGTCCCCTTTTGGCATCTCAGCAGCATTCAACTCACTTGCTGCATCTTCCCAGTTACTTTCTTTGGCGCTTTCTCCTTTGCTTGGCCTGTAAATACAGTCAGAGGACCTGGTTTCGAAAAATAGGATGTTCAGGTAGAATCTGCAAACATTTAGTGATTATTTCTGGTATTGCGTTTTTCATCATGGGTGGGCTGATGGCCATTCATGGAAGCTGCTGGGAGTCGAAGGACATCACCATCACCCAACTAGAAGATTATCAAGTGTATAAGTAACCAGGATCCGATGGAGGCTTTAGCAATGGAGGAACCAATAGAAGCATAACAGTTCTCTAATTATAATCTCTCCCAAGGTGATCCTACACAGTCCCATGGCTTCACATAGCATCCTTATGCACATGACTCCAGATTTACTTCTCCCCAACCTTTACCCTCATACACCCAACCTCCCACTTGACTCCTCCATTTGGAAGTCCAAGCACCTGGCCAAATTGTGACTTTTGCCTCTCACCTCTACTTTACGTTCTTCCCTTCATTCTTCTCCATCTCAGAAGATGACAGTTGGGGCTCAGACCCCAAATCCAGGTTGGCGTCCTCTTTGATTGCTCTTTTCCTTCACTCTCCTTATCTATCTTTCAGCAAGTTCTTCCAAACAGGTTTCCTATCTGTCTCCTCCAGTCCCTTACTACCTTATTCCAAGCCAACATTTCTCATCTGGGTCATGATCAGTCTTGATTTCCTTCGGTCAATTTGTACCTAGTTAGTGCTAAGATTCTTAAAAACACAAATCAGATTATTTTATTTTGTGGCTTAAACTCCTCTAAGAGAGTTCCATTTTATTTCAAATAAAGTCTAAAATATAGACTTCCTCTGTGAATTATATGAACCCTGTCAGCTTCTCTTGTGTCAGTCCTTCCATCCATACCCTAAGCTCTGGCCACGCTGACCTCCTTCCCATTCCTTTGACACTCCAGCTCATGCCCACTTTAGGTCCTCTGCCCTTGTCCCTTTGTGTGGAATCTTCTGCTCCACACATTCATGTGGCCGTCTCCTTCTGGGCATTTTGGTCTCAGCTGATACATCATTGGCTGAGAATGGTTTTCCCTGAACATCTAGAGACACTACCTTCTCCCTCCCACCACTTCATCTTCTCTTAGTTTTTATTATTGATGTTTCTCACTATCTGAAATTGTCTTGTTCATTTATTCTTTACTTGTGTGTTGCCTGTCTTCTCCAATACAATGGAATCTTTATGGGATCAGAGACTTTGTCTGATTTGATCTCAATCCCCAGTGCCTACAAAGGTGCTTGTCACATAGTGGGTGCTCACCAGTCCCCTCTCTCCTCACAACCCTTTACTTCTTCCCATCTTAGAGGTGGTTAAGGTCTTGTACTTTGATGACCTACAAGGTCCTCCAAAATCTGCAAAACTTCCTTGCCTCTCAAGCACCAACTCTGTAAGGTCACCTTCTTTCTTGCTCCACTCTGGTCAGACTGGCCTGCTCACTAAATGTCGGAGGTGCCAAGCAGATGCCTTTCTGAAGGTCTTTGCCCTTGCTGTTCCCCTGCCCGGAACTCTCTCACCTGACACATCCATGGGCTTGTTCCTTCATTGTTTCATGTCTTTATCTGATGTCTTCCCTCACTCCCGATCACAGCTTTTCGTTCCACCCTGACATTTCCTCTCTTCCTTCCTTTATTTTCCTCCTTGGCACTTAACACCATCTAACCTGATCTATAGTTTACTTGCTTTTCTTATTTATTTTCCCTCTCTCCCACTAGACTGTAGTTCTCTGAGGGTGGGGGTTTTTGTTTGTTTCATTCACTGTCATATTCCAGTGCTTGAGCAGTGCCCAGCACAGAGTAGTTCTCATCTCAGTAAACATTTATTGAGTGAACGAAAAATCAGGGAGAACCTCGTATTCCTCGTCATAAGTTCTGGACTTATTGGAAGCCATTGAATGATGTGAAACAGAAAAGTGTCAGTTTTCCATTGAAAAAAGATTGCTTTGGACACTTGGGACAAATAGATTGGGAGAGTAAGTGTGTATATGGAATGACAAATTAGGAGGATTTGCAGGAGTTTGGAGGAGAGAGAGTGGTAGCCTGGACTAGGGCTGGGGGAGTGGGGATGGAAAAAGTGGGTGTTTTTGAGACTGTTAAGAGTCTGAATCTGGGACTTCCCTGGTGGCGCAATGGTTAAGAATCTGCCTGCCAATGCAGGGGATGTGGGTTTGAGCCCTGGTCTGGGAAGATCCCACATGCTGTGGAGCAAAGAAGCCTGTGCTCCACAAATACTGAGCCTGCACCGTAGAGCCCACGAGCCACAACTACTGAAACCTGCATGCCTAGAGCCCATGCTCCGCAACAAGAGAAGCCATTGCGATGAGAAGCCCGCGCACCACAACAAAGAGTAGCCCCCGCTTGCTGCAACTAGAGAAAGCCCGCACGCAGCAACGAAGACCCAACGCAGCCATAAATAAATAAATACATTTATTTTTTAAAAAAAACAGTTAAAAAAATAGAGTCTGAATCTGTAAGAATCACAACTAATTGCTGAACAACCATGGACAAAAAAAGAAACGGGAAGCTGCATCAAGAATGAATCTAAGGTTTTCCCTTGTGAATGGTTGGTTGTTCTATTCCTGGAGACAGAAAACACTGGAGGAGGAAGAGATTTCAGACAGAAGATCAAGGGCTTAAAGTCTCTGGACTTGCTGAGCTTCGAGCGTCTGAGAGATAGCGGAGTGGAAATACTGTGTTGGCAGTTGGATATTCAGGTTAGGAGCTCAGAAGATTCGAGTCATCAACACATAGATAGTACACGAAGCCATGGAAATAGACGATAAACAAAAACCGGCATTGGGTTGCATCTGTGAGGTCAAAATTCATCAGACAGTTTAATGGTTCTAGCATGGCTTTATCAACTGAAAAAAATGCACAGCCTAAAAGCTGAGAATTGTATTTTATTCAGCGAACTTTCTGAGGGCTCCAGCTCGGGAGGCAGCCTCTCAGATAGCTCTGAGGGACTGCTCCAAAGTGGGAAGGGAGGAGCCCGAATATATAGGGGTTTTTGCAACAAAAACCAGGTAGTCAGAACATCAAAAGATTATTGTTAATTAAAGAATTTTAATGAATTTAGCACTTTTCTGTGTCTGGGAAGATGCAAGAGTCCACGCTCATTGAAACCACTCCTTTATGCACCTTAGCTGTCTAGGGCTAGTATCCTGCTTTTCTCCATCCTGAATCCCCTCAGGGTGCACCTCTGGGGAGCAGCTGCAGTGGCGGGCGGGCTTCATGGCCGCAACATCCTTTGTTTACTGAAATGGCAGGTGACATTTTTCTCCCACAGCTGTTTCTCTCGGGGAAGGCTTGTTTGCTTGGTCACTCCTCTACAGTGTCAGAGTACTCAGAGTCTCCAACTGGAGCCAGAGCTTTCTGTTGGTCTGGCCTGCGACCCTCGCACCAGGGTTACTCTGGACAAGACTGGACCTCTCTCTTTAGACTTAGTTCTGTTTTGAAGTTTCCCTTCTGCATCAGGTCTGAGCCTTCCTCAACAACCGAGCTGGCAAGGGGATGGTGACAGTCACCTAACCCAGATGTGCATGGGGACAGTATTTTCCTGAAGCTTTTGGACCTGTGTTTAGACCACCATCATTCAGTGTTATACGCGCGCAGCGGGACAGACAGCTCAAGAAAAGAGGAGCTCAGGACAAACAGAAGGGCTTTAAATTGAACGAAGATCTTGGTGTAGTTTTGAGAGCATTTTGATATCTTTGTATCTGAAATGGTACTTGTAGGAAACCATGCATTTATTTTAGGCTTGTTTTTTTTTTCTCTTTCTTATTTAAAATATTTAAAAATTAAAAAAATATTTTAAAAAATTGTGGGCCATACCCAGCAGCTTGCAGTATCTTCCCTGACCAGGGATTAAACCTGGGCCACCGCAGTGAAAGCCTGGCAATACTAACCACTGGGCCACCAAGGAAGTCCTAAAACACTTCTTTTTTTTTTAACATCTTTACTGGAGTATAATTGCTTTACAATATTGTGTTAGTTCCTGCTGTATAACAAAATGAATCAGCTATATCTATACATATATCCCCATATCTCCTCCCTCTTGAGTCTCCCTCCCACCCTCGCTGTCCCACCCCTCTAGGTGGTCACAAAGCACCCAGCTGATCTCCCCGTGTGATGCAGCTGCTTCCCACTAGCTATCTGTTTTACATCTGGTAGTGTATATATGTCAAGGCTACTCTCTCATTTCGTCCCAGCTTACCCTTCCCCCTCCCTGTGTCCTCAAGTCCATTCTCTACGTCTGCGTCTTTATTCCTGTCCTGCCCCTAGGTTCATCAGAACCATTTTTTTTTTTTAAGATTCCATATATATGTGTTAGCATACGGTATTTGTTTTTCTCTTTCTGACTTACTTCACTCTGTATGACAGACTCTAGGTCCATCCACCTCACTACAAATAACTCAATTTCGTTTCCTTTTATGGCTGAGTAATATTCCATTGTATATATGTGCCACATGTTCTTTATCCATTCATCTGTTGATGGACACTTAGGTTGCTTCCATGTCCTGGCTATTGTAAATAGGGCTGCAATGAACACTAAAATATTTTTAAACATTACATATTTATGGTAAAAAGTTCAGTGTAGAAGAGTATAAGTGAAAAATACAAGTTCTTTTTCCTCCTCTCCACTTAAAAAGAAAGAAACTGGTTCCATTGCTTACCCTGTTACATTTTGTTTTAAATTCAAATTTGATTGGGTTCAGCAACAGTGTGATTCACTCTCCGGTTTCTTTGTGGCAGCTGTTTGCCATGAATGAATATCTTGCTTGGGCTGGGGTCTTCTATGTGGCTTCTCCAGGCAGCCTGTGACTGCAAGGCACCTGGGAGAACAGTCAGATCTTTTTATTCTTGGGCAGGAGATGGCGTGCTCTGAGGACAGGCAGCTGCCTCCCTGTGGGAGGAGAGGGAGCAGGTGGGGCAAGAGGGCCGCATGCCACCAAATCCCTTGCAAAGTTCCATCCTTCCTCAGCAGAGGCTGCCAAACGGGCTGAATACCACAGGGAGATTTTTTCCGCTGTGAACAACTGTCCCAGGATAGCAAGCTGGGATCACATTTCAGGAATCTTGTGTTGCCCTTGAGAAGCCGTGTGGATGGCTGTCAAGTATGTATAGGGGATAAGAAAGCTCCAAAGAGAGGTGATGAGTCACGAGGCACTGGGGTGAAAGGGGTGCCTTCTGGCGGGGTGGGAGTGGAGGTGGCCAGATACCTCCAGCGTTCCCTTCAACTTTTCATGGAAGTGAATCATCAAACGAATAACTCACACTTTAAGGATTTATCAGTACTTTTTTATTTAATCTTTTCCTTTCCTTTGAATTTTTTTCATTTTAATTCAGTTTCCAATCCAATTTGAAATATAGTTCTGTGAGACTGATTTATCTTCAATAACTTATTAAAGTTCAGCGAACACGTAATCATGTTGTTGCACTTATTTTCTTTCCTAATGTCATTTGACTCTGAAACATATCATTAGTACCTTCATTCCCAGCACCAACCACCTGGGATTTTAAAAAAAATCACACAAGTTATGTATGAATACATCTTACTAAAACGTTCAAATAACACCCATCCTTCACATTTGAAGGGACTTTACAGTTTACAAAGTGTATTCACAGTTATTCTGTCATCTGATCTTCACTAGCAGGTGTTCTCAGCTAATGGTCCATATCTGCGTATCTTTTGAAAGACTCTGGGAGAACAGCCCTGGCCAGTAGACTTTTCTAGAGCAAGTGTGGGCAAGAGAGATGGAGGAAGAGGGAGAAGGTATCTGCCTGGAGGTGGGAGGTCAGAAAGCAAATCTGGTCTAGTTCCTAATTTAGTTCAATGACCTTAAATCACTGCCCAGGAGGCTCTGAGTGGCTCCTGACCTTGGTCCCACCCTTTGTTACACTCACCCCCTCAAATCAGGTGACTTCTAGATCCCATACTTGTGGAAGGAGGGTACTCCGATTTGGTGACCAAGGGTATGGATAGGGGTTCAAGGAGGCAGCCACCTAGAGTTAAATAACGAAATACAAACCACAGACTCTGGGGAATGGTGTGAATATCCCATGCCCACAGGTCTCCCTCCCTCCCTCCCCTCTCCCCACCCTTCCCCCTCCCTCCATGCAGCCCGTCATAATTAGGGCTAAATAACCAGGTGAGATGCTCCTCTCCATTTCCCCCTATCCCCTCGAGTGCTATTTTATGTGCCTTTGAGTTACTGAAGTCAGTACTTGGAACTCATTTTATCCATATTTCATCTGCATAAATGTATTGACGTGCCCTTAAACTTGTGGGGTCTCCCCGGCTCAGAGTTCCACGAGAAGAGTCCTATTTGCAGGAAACAATGATGTCATTTCCTGCTTCCCAGAATGTCTCTAAGCTTCTGCCACTGGTCCTACATGCCAGAACTTTTAAGATGAAATCTCTCTGCTCCTAGCCCATCTCATAAATTCTTTGGCAAATAGAGGAGACATTAGCAGTCAAACAGGTAAACAGGATGGACCAGGTAGCTAGTACTTCTGGAAATGGTTGAACTCTACCAAATTACAGAAAAATCAGTTTCTGAAATCCTATCTGGCATTTGTGGAATATGTTGTTTCTCTCGGGTAATATATTGGGGGCTTTTTGCATCCAACTATCTAAATCAGGTGTGACCAAAAAACACTCTCCTGGGTGTCACCTCTACTCTCAACACTTCACTACAACACCACTTCACTTTTTTAAAATTAAAAAAAAATTATTAGGAATTCCCTGGTGGCTCAGTGGTAAAGAATCTGCCTGCCAATGTAGGGAACGTGGGTTTGAGCCCTGGTCTGGGAAGATCCCACATGCCGTGGAGAAACTAAGCCCCTGCGCCACAACTACTGAGCCTGCGCTCTAGAGCCCGCATGTCACAACTACTGAGCTTGCACGCCTAGAGCCCGTGCTCCATAACAAGAGAAGCCACTGCAATGAGAACTTGTGCACTGCAAGAAAGAGTAGCCCCTGCTCACCGCAGCTAGAGAAAGCCCGCACACAGCAATTAAGACCTAACACAGCCATAAATAAATAAATAAATAATTTATTTGTTTATTTTTGTTGAAGTATAGTTAACTTACAATGTTGTGTTAGTGTCAGCAAAGTGATTCAGTTATACATACATATATCTCTCTATTATTTTTCATATTCTTTTCCATTGTAGGTTATTACAAAATATTGACTATAGTTCCTTGTGCTATAGTCCTTGTTGTTTATCTATTTTATACATACTAGTTGTATTCCTTAATCCCAAACTCCTAATTTATCTCTCCCCACCTTTCCCCTTTGGTAACCATAGGTTTGTCTTCTATGTCTGTGAGTCTATTTCTGTTTTGTAAATAAGTGCATTTGTGTCATTTTTTTTAGATTCCGCGTATAAATGATATCATATGATATTTGTACACTTTTGACATCAGATGTATGGGTTTTCCACACATTAAGCAGTTCTTGCTGAGTGCCCTACTATTTTACTCAATTCTGATGCTTATCTACCTAGAGGTAGTGTCAGAACCCTCAGGTTTAGGGCTCAGTCCCAGAAGACTGTCCCCATGTCAGATGCCAATGGCAAGGACAAGTTACCTGTGTTTCTGAACCAACTGCGTATAAATTGGAGGTTTCCATGAACTTCTCCTCAGGATAGATTAATTTCTGTGAGCTAAATTCGGGAAAGCATTTTACTTACTAGATGACTGGTTTATTATAAAAGGATAAAACTCAGGAACAGCCAGATGGAAGAGATACATAAAGCAAGATAGTATGTGGGAAGAGGCACGGGGCTTCCACGCCCTCTCTGGGCACGTCACTCTCCCACATCTCCATGTGTCCACCAACCTGGAAGCTCTCTGAACCCAGTTCTTTGGGGTTTTATAGAGACTTCATCACATTACATGAGCACGATTGATCAGATCATTGGCCGTTGGTGATTGAACTAATAATCTCTAGCCCCTCTCCTCTCCCTAAAGGTTCCAAGGCTGGGGCTGAAAGTTCCAACCCCCTAATCGTAGGGTTAGTCCCCTGGTAACCATCCCCCATCCTTACTTTTCAGAAGTCATCTTATTGACATAAACACAAGGTAGTTGAAAGAGGTTTGTGATGAATATCAAAAGTCACCTTTACTCCTCTTATCACTTAGGAAATTCCAAGGGTCTTAGGAGCTCTGTGCCAGATCTACATTTCTTATTACAAATATATATTTCTTATTACAAATCACATAATCACAGCAGAATTTTCCAAAGAATGTTCAGAAACCCTAGTTCCAATGAAAATGATGGATCTGTGATGAAGTAAGTATTTGGGAAATACTTCAATGAACCTAAATAAGATTCATTTCGGCAGGACATCTCAGAGGCTTTAATGAGCCAATAAATATCCTTTGTGAGTCTTTAAAGAAGTGTATAGCTCATAGCCTTTTCCACCCTATTTGACCACAGAACTTGTTTTCTCATGACTTGTCTTTCTAAATTATTGAGTTGTACAGAATATACTTTTTAAGGCTCCTTCAAATGAAAGAAGTTGCTCTAATGTCATACTGTGAAGTTGATTGATGGGAAGATATTCTGGGCCAGATTGGGTGCTAAGGTGCCTGAAATTTTACATTTTGGATGGCTGTCTTTTCCGAATTAGTTTTTTTTTTTTTTTCGGCTTAAATAACAGAAATTTATTTCTCACAGTCCGAATTAATATTTATTTGCTCACAGCAGTCTGCTTCTGTGTTCGTATTCAAGGGTTCAATATTGCCCCCTAGTGGGTCCAGTCAGATCCTAAAATTTTCTGCGCAATTGTCCTAAACTTGGGAAATGACCTTGGTAGTTTCTACAAAAAAAAAAAAAAAAAAAAATCTTTTAAAGTCACAAGAAAGATACTACTTTTATCATACCTGATATCACTTGAAAAAATTTATGACACAATAATATGTGTTTGTTTTAGGAGAAAATAAAGGTAAGCAAAATGAGGAAAATAAAAATAACCCATAATCTTACCTCAGTGGTTAACCATTACCATTCTAACGTGTATATCCTTTCAGTCTTTTTTATCTACATGCACATAAAAATTCAGACTTTCCCTGCTCCTAAACTAAAACAAATATTTTTTTCCAGCCTTTCTCTTGCATGCCCATTTTATTTGAACTTCAATTATTAAGAACCTGCTCCTTGAGTATTTTTGGTCCTTTTGAAGGAGCCAGGAGGAGAGAGAGGGTGAAACATTAAAGGGGTAATTCAGGGGCTAAGTAACCCACTATGTTTCATGGGTAATTGCACCAGTGTCTTCCAAGAGGGACATATACACTTTAGTGGCACCAAATGACAACCCTTCCTGGCTGTATTAGTTTCCTATGGCTGCTGTAACAAGGTACCGCAAACCTAGTGGCTTAAACAATGTGGATTTGTTATCTCACAGTCTGAGGGTCAGAAGTCAAAATCAGTCTCAAAAGGCTAAGGTCAAAATGTTGACAGGGCTGGTTCCTTCTGGAGATTCTGTGGGAAAAATCTGTTTCCTTGCTTTTTTTTTTTTCAGCTTCTAAAGGCCCCCTACATTCCTTGGCTTATGGCCCCTTTCTCCTATCACATCAAATTCTGGCTTCTATCATCACATCTCCTACTACTGACTCTGATCCTCCTGCTTTCGTCCTCTAAGGACCTTTGTGATTATGTTGGGGCCACATGGATAATCCAGGATAATCTCCCCATCTCAGGACCTGTCACTTAATCACACCTGCAAAGTCCCTTTTACCATGTAAGGTCACGTATTCACAGGTTCTGGGGATTCGGATGTGAATAACTTTGGGAGGGCCGCTATTCAGTCCCCCATACATACTGGCTTCTCCCCCTCCTTCTCGTTTTTCTTCTCTTTTTGTTTTGTTTTAAGGATTTAAGGTGAGAGTTAGGTGTTCATTTTCTGGAATTCATGGTCTCTAAAGGCCATGGATTAATCTGATAAATATGAGAGTTGGTCAGATCTTGCCAGAAAGGCAAAGAAAGCCCACTTGGATCACCTGCCTTGTCTGAAAGCTGCACTTCTGGGATTGACATAAATGGCTTTGGCCATTTACTGCGCGGGGGGGTGCAATCAGGCCTTTCTGGCAGGGCTCAGAGCTGGCTCCCAGAAGCTGTTGTGTCCCATCCTTTCCTCTGAGTGTTCCCTCCACCTCTCTGGCTTGGCTGTGTGCCCCCTTTGAAGTTCTGCAGCAGTTGTTGTCTATAAATAAGGCATGCCCAGCACCATCAAAGTTCTGAGATGAAGGGCACGGCTCACTTACAAGATTGTTGAAAGTGCAGGACAGTGTTAGGTAGAGATCCTGCTTTCATACTTCTTCCCCCACCTCTCCTCAATTCTCCCACTTCCGACTTCATGTAAAAAATACATGAAGGCCCCAGAGAGAATAATCAAAGCTCCGTCACACTTGGCAGACTCTCCCTTGCTTCCTTTTGACAAGAAGGAAGAAGAAGGAAACGAGCATTTGGATAAGAGCCCAGGAGCCCATATCAGTTCAGACTTTCCCCCAGCAGCAGAGCCTCCTGGAGTCTTCTGGTGGTAACACAAAGGATGACTGCATTATTTGACTCTAAGATGCTAGGTTATCTCATCTCATCCTCACGACTTCCCCCCGGAGTGGGAGTATAAGAATTTCCATCTCACAGAAGGGGAGCTTTCCCCAATTTTTCACTTCTAGGCACACATAGAAAACGGTAATATTTGAACTCGTGGGGGCAGAGGGAGAGGCTTCTTTCTAAGTGCCTCTCCCGTCTCTCTGCCAGAGTCCTGAGCATCCCTTATGGCATCGGTGCCTATTCAGTCCATACAGCAGAAGGCGTATACTAGTTACAGCCGAGAAAGCACGTTTGGGTCTGTGATCCAGGCATTTGGTTTCTAGGCCCGACTCCACATTAGTTAGCTGTGACTTTAGAAGAGCTGCTCGATACTTCCAGGTATCATGAAACATGGGTACGATAGCCCCTATGATTGTAAGCCTTACCGGAGCCTTCCTCCTGGCACGGTGGCCCCAGGTAGTCAGAATTCTCAGGGATTGGCTCCGAGTCCCAAGAGTTAATGTTCCAACCCACATGGCAAAATTGCACTGTTTTTTCTGACTTAGCCTCGGGAGTCAGGCGGCATCTTCTCCGATGATTTCTGTTGGTTTGAAGTGAGTCACAAGTCCTTCAGGGTTCAAGAGGGGGGAGACATATACCTCCTTCCAAAGAGATAATTGACAAACAACTTGTTACCATTTGTAAAAACACTGCCACACTATCTGTCTTCACAAGTAAGCATCCGAATGGTTTTCCTTAGATAGAGTAATAGCTTTAAGTCTTACTGAGCAATTTGATCCATTACTGGTTGTTTTCATTGTTTAACTCTGAAGGCAGTCTTACTTCTAGACTTTTGGAGTTGCCCTCATATCAGGTGTTGGACTCTCTGCTATTTCATCAGCTGTGCAACATTTGCCAGAGAAGGGGAAAACATTTCTTCCATTTTAAAAACAATTTTTCTCATTTTAAAAACAATTTTTCTCTAAGATATAGAATTTGACAGTATCATAAAATTCTGCTGCTAAAGCAAGCATTCTACTGGGCTGCAGAAATGTATGACTTCCACGTCACTCCTAATTTTAAAACAAGGAGTGAGATACGCTTGGGCATCTCAGTTGGGCTCCTGACTCAGAGAGCAGCATGGTATCAAACTAGAAAAAAATTAATTGCTTTTGTGTTGTTGCTCCCTGCTGACATGATTTATTTTAAATTCTGCTGAACCCAGGAGAAGACGCTGTACTGTATGTAATTCAGAAACTGACATATGCTGTTTTGCCCACATTTCTCACAAATGCTCCAAATTCAAAGAGAAAGACGTTTCTGTGGTCTGGAAAACATTGGATATTGCAACACCTGTTTTATCTGACATGGCAGGAATTGAGTTACTCGACATATAAGTGAATTTTATAAGGAACTGAATGAAATCTATCCTCTTTGAGTGCCAAAGCATTTTAGAAAATGTTGACTATGTCTGGGCTAGGAGCTGTCTAAAGTGTAGGGTGATGAGCCGTCCTGTTTTTCCCGGGACTTTCCCTGTTTTACACTGAAAGACCCATGACCTCGGAAACCTCCTAGTTATAGGCAAACTGAGACTGTTGGTCATCCTACAAGTTAGATATGAACTCGATTTCACCGCTTTCCGATTACCCTACGTCATTGGTATGAACCTAGCTATGTTGAGCATTGTGAGACAGTGATGCCCTCGGGATGATTGAGCATGTGGCCCCATAGGCTCCCAGGCTATATGATGCTGGAGTAGCCAGTAAGCTCTGCTCATGCAAATGAGGAACCTACCCGCAGTTCAGTGTTACTCCCAAGTTCATGGACTTCATTAAGTTATTTTCACCTGTGTCACCCAGGGCACCATTGATGGTTTTCAGGACCCTCATCAGGATGATGCAGGGTACCACAGTTTGGATTCCAGATAAGTGGGGGTCATTGTTATCAAAATAAGTTAATAAGCAAGACTGACTCCGGTCAGAGGCAATAATGATAGATAAATTTTAAGCAATTTTACTCTAGTGGGAAAGAAAATTTGTCTAAAGAAACTATGAAGCAAATATTTTATCCATAGCTTTGACCCTCTAGTGGAACAGATTCATTTCTTCTACAAATCTGAGTGCATATACTCATTATCCTTTGGATCCAAAGTTAATCAGAGGTATGATATTGAACCAGAGAGAATATAATTCCTTTAGCTTTGTTTCTTTATGAAAAAGGGAGGCTAGGAATACTTGAGGAAAAGGAAGGAGGAGGAATTGGGTCAATCCTAGACAGGTGAAAGGGGAATTCACCTGTCTCACCTCACCGGGGAGGACTCTGACCACACAGAAAATGTGAGGGCTGTGGCTGAGGCATAGCTCCAGGGCTAGTCACACAAATGGTGTATCAGGAGAGTAAGAACACAGCTTACTCCAGAGCCCCACTTACCCAGTGAAGTTCTTACTTAGATGGAAGGACCATGTTATTGTCCTGTTCCAGGTTCACTTCCTATCAGAAATATGCCTGTACAACATGGATAAGTGCGTGTCACCCTCAGGAATGTATCCACAGTGGCCTTCCCTGCTTGTGGGTGGTGTATCCTGACAACAGGTATGTGCGTACTTAAGGGTCTGCAACATAAAGCCTTAAAGAGAAACACACACACAAGAGAAAACTGTCAAACGCTGAACGTTGTTATTTATATTTTTTTAAATGAAAAAGAGGGGCTTCCCTGGTGGCGCAGTGGTTGGGAATCCGCCTGCCAATGCAGGGGACACGGGTTCAAGCCCTGGTCTGGGAGGATCCTACATGCCGCGGAGCAACTGAGCCCGTGCGCCATGACTACTGGAGCTTGTGCGCCTAGAGCCCGTGCTCCGCAACGGGAGAGGCCACCGCAATGAGAAGCCCACGCACTGCAATGAGGCGTAGCCCCAGCTCACTGCAACTAGAGAAAGCCTGTGCACAGCAAGGAAGACCCAAGGCAGCCAAAAACAAAAAACAAAACAAAACAAAACAAAACCAATAAATTAAAAAATAAATAAAATAAAATACAGATTCTGATAAAAAAATGAAAAAGATCATTGTTTGTGTGCTAACCAATTACTTGATTCTGTTTTGTGGTGGACGTAGACAGTTACGTTTGAGCTTTGTATTTTGTGAGAACCGTAATGAAACAATGAATTCCAAAGACAAAAAAAAAAAAAAAAAAAGAAATATGCCTGTAAATTGAAGAGGGTATGATAAAACAATTTTGATAAAGAGAAAGCAAAAAAAGAAAAAAATGCATTGAGCATTTTTGGTTTCCATTTAAAACCTGCTTTTGACTTTGGTGGCCCTCATCCATTCCAGAATGTTTTTCCTCAAATGGATTCCCAGGCATTCCTTTCCATTTGGGTACCTACTCTATGTAAGGCACTGTGCAAAATGTTTTGAGGGTACAGAGGGAACATATCATTTTTTTCTTTAAGAAAGGCAGCATCTAGTCTGGGAATGACACGTATAACCCAAAAGTTGCCAGGCATCACCACACTCATGAGGTCACATTTACAGTGGCACCCACATTCTGATGACTTGTAACTCTGTATTTGCCCATGTGGGAACTTAGTTATCTCTCAGGGCCTGTATATCAGTTAGAGTCTGAAGAAGTGTGGCCTTAGTGCAAATGTGGAGATGAATCTGAAAGGACAGCAGCTAGGCCTTTGGTCATTATGCTTCCTATAATTGGAGATCGGTGAGATGCATTTTCCTACCACCCCTCCCCAATTCCCAAAGCTGTTAGTCCCCAGGAATTCAGAGTGGTGTTGAAATCCAAGGGAAAGGGGTCAGAAAATGACCTGCTCCCTTGACCTCTTTGAGTTTGCTTTATAGGCATTTTTTTTGTGTGTTGAGAATTTCACAAGGTCTTGTAAAAATAGCTTCCTATGGAAGAGTGTCAGTGTCTGGGGGTGAGCATGGCTACCTGCCTTGGGGTGGTAGGGGAACCATGCTCTGGTTGCCTTCAGAGACCCAAGCTCAAGATTTTCTTTAGAATTTCTGTATGACAGGGACTTTGGAGTATGATTAGATGGAAGAGTTGGTGGAGGGGACTTGTCTGGAGGTTGTGTTTGCATGACAAACTTAGATATGTGTGTATATTTGAGGGTCTTGAGGTGGATGGAGCTCACAGAGAGGAGTATTTAAGGCTCCCCCAACTTCCATGTGGCAAAGCCACTGCCTGTGGAGTTCTGCAGCTTCTCCTTTTAGGCCTTGGAGCATGAAATGGCTCATTCTACTTCATTTCTGTAACCGTGGAGCTTGATTGCCCACCAGGAAGTTTCTAGAGCACAGAAACCAAAGTCCTGCGTATCATTAGGTTTCTTTTAGTCAAGAGTAAAGAGACACATCTACCCATAAGAAAATTAGGGTGTTTTAGTCTTGATAGCGAGGCTGCCAAAAAGAATTATAAATATCCATTATAGGCTCTTTACTCAAGGATAGATGGGGTTAATCTCTGGAATCTCTTGTTAAAGTAGCGGGAAATAAAACATGGGTTAAGTCTTAATCACGAGACTTGACTACAATATAGTAAATGAATCTCATCATGATGTCTCCCTTGCCGGACAGCGAGCACTTTGAGGGCAGAAACTGTGTTATATTCTTTAAAAAAATAATTTTGGATCATCTAAGTGGTTCGTGAATATAATTTTCTTTACAAAAATAAAAATTACCAATAATTTTGAAATCTCCTTTATCTCCCCAGAACCTGGTCTGTCCCCTCTTCCTTATTTCCCACGTGCCAAGCACACAAGTGTGACTCAGATGATGCCTGTGGACCTGAATTGGAAGATCTAGAATGGAACCTGAGATTCAGTAGGCAGGAGGGTGGCCCGATGTCTGACACCCTAGCTGCCTAACCTGGCCAGGCATCCTCTCTCTACACTACTGTCAGCAGTGCTAGGAAAATCATTCTTCTTGTCGCTCGTTGCCAAGCTGAGATGAACATCAGATTTGGTATAAACTCCCATACTTTCTAGAGGATAGTTCCAGCACTCTTATGAGAGTTGTGCTCTATTTCCATGGATTAAATCTGGTCTTGCTGGGGATGCTTCCCAGGTCCTTTGAGGCAGAGACTCAGGGCTATCAAATTATGCTGGAAAGGCTTCTGTCTCAAAGGAAAGAAGATGAGAGTTTCTTCTGGTCAGGAAACACTGGGCATGGACTGACTCAGTCAGGAAGCTGGTGATGTGAGTTGGAGTGTATGGTGGGACAGAGACAAGGAAGTCAGATGTGGACCAGGTAAGGAGGTGGTGCTGACTTCCTAGGTCAGCTTCTTGTCTCATCAAGAGAGTCAAGCCAGTGACTGAGACCCATGGTCTCTGGGTCCTCACAGAAGGTGATGGGTACAAGTCAAGGACTTCTTCTTGGCCAAGAAAGCAAGGTCAGGAGGGAGGGAGGAAAGTAAAAAACAGGGAGGGCTAGTTGGCCCTTTCTCAGCAAGACTTTGAGTCGATCATCCTCTCTCTGCTTCTTTAGACTCCCCCCCCTCCCCCGATAGTGAGAATGCCAGCCCGTGGCAGGCACTTACAAGCCATTTCTCTTGATGAAAAGTCAGAGACTGCTCATGAATGGGGACCAGCCCCTGGTGGCCCTTTCTCCTGGGCCTGTGTTCGGTCCCTGACTTACTGGCAAATTCTTTCAATCATTGAATGTCTGTTTGTGTCACTGGGTGGACTTTCACTTAAAATTCTTGTCTAGGGCACATGCAGTAAGTGGAGAAAAATGTAGGACACGCTTTTTTTTGGTCATTAAAAAAAGACCCTGGGGAAAAAGCCTAAACAGCTTGTGTTAATCATTAAACTTGCCCCATGGTCAGCCTGAGCTTTCACTTTGGCATAGGTTTGGTCGGGACACAAACGAGTTAGGTGAGTTACAGTCCAACATGAGTGAGTTACCTGCGTGGTAGCTGCAGGCTGGGCTCTAACCAGGTAACACGGCCATCGGTTCTTGACAGAGAGAAACAAGGTCATTTGGAAAGGAAAGATAATTTGTCCCTTGAGTCGCAACGAGAGAGAAACAGAAAAAGGTACTGTTGGGTTCAGAAATGTCTCTGTTCTGTGTTTTCTAGGTGTTGCCTTTTTTGCCAATGTCGTGGTGAACAAAAGAAATGGGGGATCTGTAGTAGCAACCTTGCAGCTCTGTCTTTCAAAGTCCCAAAGTCGGGGGAGGCTGGGAGGGGAGGGAGGAAAGGAGAAAGAGGAAGAATGAGGGCAGAGGAGAAAGCGACAAGGGGAGAGAGAAGACTTGACCCAATGCACACAGCTCTCCTCTGTTTGAAAATATCCTGGTTAAAAGAATTAAATGGAGGCTGAGTTTGTTCTTAGGAAGAATTAGTGGAAAATCATATAAAGGAAAATACATGTATTATTGATCTGATTGTTTTGTTTTAAAGGAAAGATGTAGCTCTGAACATAGGGCTTGAAGAAAACCAATGTGTGACTAGTTACTTCCATTGTTTTAAGCTTGAAAAAAAATGTTAAAATCACAGGCAGATTGGAAATAGACTCTCCTGTGCTGAGCGTATTCTGTTGGGCGTAACAAGCAAATCAGATCCTGTGCTTTTGGACTAAGTAGAAAATAGTCCTGGGTACCTTTCTCTAGGCAGTAGATGTATTTCTGAAAATTGAATGTTTTAAAAACGAATTCTATTCCAAATAGGTGTAAAAATGTAGGGAATTTTGCAATTTAAAGGAACACCTGCTGAATCTACTTGAAAACTTTAGAACTCCTCTTGTAAATGCAAGTAGACTCCACTCCTACCCCATCCACTGGGGACTTGTTGGCAGGTACACAGATTATTTGCCTCTGTTTTCCCAGCTCCTAGCGCAGTGCCCAGCATATATTAGGTGTATGATGAGTGTTTGTGGAGTTGAATTAACTAGAGATGATTTTATCCATTGCACCAACTTAATAAGGACATACCCATAAGATATGCTTCTTAAAAAAATAAATTTATTTATTTTATTTTATTTATTTTATTTTTGGCTGCATTGGGTCTTCTTCGCTGCATGTGGGCTTTTCTCTGGTTGCAGTGAGCGGGGGCTACTCTTCGTTGTGGTGCACGGGCTTCTCATTGCAGTGGCTTCTTTTGTTGTGGAGCACGGGCTCTAGGTGCGCGGGCTTCAGTAGTTGTGGCATGTGGGCTGAGTAGTTGCGGCTCATGGGCTCTAGAGTGCAGGCTCAGTAGTTGTGGCGGCATGTGGGTTCTTCCCGGACCAGGGATCGAACCTGTGTCCCCTGCATTGGCAGGCGGATTCTTAACCACTGCGCCACCAGGGAAGCTCATACACATAAGACACGTTTATTCTAAGTCTTTTTGTAGATATTCCTTTTCTGGGCATTTATCTTGGCTTTTACTTTTTTGAAATGGTATAACTATTTTTTCTGGTCTCAGTGTTTTCTTAATCCCCCTGTATCAATGAAAGGGATCTATTACATCGATGATAGAAAATTAACATGTGAAGCCTTGCCTCTGCTGCAGGACATTCTGCAGACTTTGCTGGAACATCTGCAAGGAAGAGGATGGGCAGTGAACCCACAGAACATTCAAGGCCCAGGCATCACTGTAAAGTTGTTGGGAGTTGTGTAGTCGGCTAAGACTCAAGTTGTTCCAGAAGCTATAACTAAGATGTAAGCCTATCCAAGCCCTAAGAGTATGAAATAGATGCAAGTCTTTGTAGGCATTTTGGGGATTTGGAGGACTTTTATTGCCCACCTGGCACAATGCCTCTGTCCCTTATACAACCGGGCAAAAAAAGGGCACATGTGGAACTGCGAGTCAAAACTACAAGCTACCTATGAGCAGGCAAGAATACTAGTGAAGCAAATTAAAGCTCTGGGCGTCTCCCAAGCAGGGCTACCATGAGTTATATGTGTCTGTGACTCCAGAAAGTGTCAATTAGGCCCTGTGGCAGAGACAACAGAAGGAAAGAGTGTCCCTAGGGTTTTGGTCCCAGCTCTAGAAGGTGGCAAAACTCTGATATGCCCCCAGAGAGCAACAGCTCTAGCAGTGTACACAGCATATCATGGTAAGAACTTCCCTTCCTTTCAAGGGGTGGATTGAGAATATGTTCCATCAACCCACATTTGCCATGACTCAAAGGCCCAGTTTGACTAAGTGGCATGGCTCTGTGTAGCAGGGGAACACCCTGTCCACCAGGCCCCTGTCTCTAGAAATGTGAGTGCTACTAGGTCCTGTAGAATATGTAGATCCTTCAAATGCCCCCTCTGGCAATCAGGAAGCTGATTGAAGCAACTGACCCTTCAGTAGCCACAGCAGATTGGGTACATAGGAAAAGCAGCCACTGTAACACCTGGGTAAGATGGCATATTGCCAAGGATGCTGGATTGCCCTTGAAATGCAGTGACTTGGTTAATGTAAGTAACGGCATGTCCTATATGTTCTAAACAACACCCAGAACAACTTCCAAAGTGGTCTGGTACCATCTACTGGAGTTTCCAACGGGTAAAGGATTGGTAAATTGATTATATTGGACCCCTCCCTCTGAGGGAGGGTTCTAAATATGCCTTGGTTTCTATGAACACTGCATCTGGCCTAACCCAAGCTTTCCTCTGTCTCTGCACAAACCAGGCTGCCACCATTAGGGGATTAGAGAACCGAGCACTATGTTTGGGTACCCTCATCCAAAAAACAGTGATTGATGGGTCACATTTCAAAGGTCATGATATGCAAGACTGGGCAAAAGAACATGACATGAATGGAGGTTCCATCTCCTCTATAACCTGTAAGGAGTAGGGTTAGTAACAAGGAAAAGTGCAATATTAAAGCGGCAGATTAAATTAATAACAGGTAAAGCCACCTTGGCTGCGTGCACTAAAGTATTATCCTAGGCTTTAATATAGTTAATCAACCAGTAAAACCTGTTGCCCCATGTATGAGACTGAGTACCCTTACCAGGACACCCAACATTGTAAAGGTACAAAAGTCATGGGAGAAGGCCATTGCCCTGACTCTCACCATGCGTCAACGTGCTATGCTGCTGATAATAGCAAGCCCTATCACACCTTCTCAGGTATCCTAAGACATTATCTACTGGAATTTACTATGGGACATCCCACCAGGACAGGTGAATTACTTCAATCTCCACAGGATCCCATTGTCCTGTTGCCAGCCAGACCTATGGAAATGTACTACATCTGGAATGGAGCCGGCACCATGGGAAAGAGGGGAGAAGGTGCGGTCCTGGTATGGCATATCCCCCAGTCCATTTCCTCATGCCTAACAGTGCTGCCTTCCCTGGCCTTGTATGGTATACACAGCCAGGTCAAGTTTCCAAACTTTCCAACCTCCCCTTCCTCAAGACCAGATGGGCTTATCTGCTTTCCACTGGTGCCATCGTTTGACTGCTGCCTTTGTTCCCTCCATTGGCCTGGAGCACATAGAAGCTGTTACTAAATTCACCCAACAGTCCTTAAATGATAGCCAACAAAGCCTGTCCTTACGGAACACTGAAATGTCCCTAATGAGAAAAGCTGTCCTCCAGCATAGGATGGCCTCAGATACTATCCCTGCCTTGCAAGGAGGCACCTGAGCCATTATCCAAGCAGCATGTTGCGTGTTTGCACCTCATGAATCTGCTGATGTATCGTCTTTATTAAATCACATGAGGACACAAGTGAACTTCCTGAGTGATCTGACCACCAACCCAGGGAACTTGAAAAATCAGTGGTTCAGATCATGGAGCTCCTGGTGGAAAAAAATGTTACTTATGTTGGGAATGTTAATCTGTGTTTTCTCTCGCATGTGCCTATACCGTTGCTGTGGCCTCTATCTCCTATGCAGCCAGATAGCTGCCAAAGGAGCCCTCTCCATGCTGGTGAAACCCTTTGCTGACCTCTCAGGGCACATCTCGGAAGAGGGGGCAAGTGAGATTGTTAGAGCTAGTCATGAGGGGCAGACTGCTGGAGGAGGTCATGCACAGGGCGTGACCACCAGTTGACCTGCAAGCAGACCCCGGGCAATTGGAGGCTCCTCACTCCCTCCCTGTCATTGAAATCTACATTCTGCCCACAGGTCCCACAGCCGGAGCTGTTTTCAAGGATGCAGGTTTCAGAGTCATGTGGTGTTGAGACCACTGGGATTGAATACGTGACTGAATTCCACTGAAGACTCTATAAACTTTTAAGATTGTGGCGGGTGTGGAGATCTACTCATCTCGCTGACGCCCACGACAAGCCTCCTTGTTTGTAAGTTTTCCTGAAACCTGACACCTGCCAATCTGGAGTGTCTCCCTCTTTCTAAGGTCTCTCCTTGCCCTCTGTGTTTGGGGGCCAGTTAATTTATGAACCAACACAGGGGCAGATTACGTGGAGAGGTGGCTCCCAAGCTGGGCCCTGATGCGGGCCAGGAGTTCACTGGGGCACAAGAAAGTTTGGGGAATCCAGAAAGCATCCAGCAGGATCCAAGGTAGAGGCTGCCGTGTGGGAAGCTTGTCCGGGAGACGGTGGGGAGAACAGCTTCGCCGCGGTGCAGGGGTCACCTAGGAGAGCAATGCGAGGGGAAGTTGGAAAGGTGGGGGGCAGATCATGGTGGGACTGCAAAGTCAGAGAGGGCTTTCCTTTGGAAGCAGAGAACCCTCAAAAAGAAAACTAACGTTCGTGGGCATCTCCTTTGTGCCAGGCCCTGTGTTAATTTCTTTATGTATCTATCGTCTCAGTTAATCTTAATAAAAATCCTACCAAGTGTTCTTATCATCATTTTTGAAGTGATAGAGGTTTTGCTTTGAATTGAAAGCTTTAAGCAGGAGAAGGGCACAGTGAAGGCAGAGTTTAAAGGGATTGATCCGGGCATCGTGGATTGAGGTAGAGGGACCTGGGGTCATAGGGTCCAGTTTGGAGGGTCCAGCTTTTTCTTCCTGTTTCTTTCCTTCCTGTTTCCTCTGCTGTGAGGATAAGATAATTTCCCCCAAATTTCCATTAACACCATTTTTTTTCAACTTGTTACCATGTTTAACATTTGCTTTAACTCTTTACTCTTTTTGTGTTGATTGGTTCCTAGAGGACTGAGACTTCCAGAAAACAGAACAAAACAACCTGCACCCCCTCTCCGTAATTGCCATTAACTAGTATTTTGAATCTGGAATTCATTTATTTTAAAAATTTAAGTGTTTATTTAATAATGAATTAAGGAAAGAGGTTATTATTACTTACCCAGCTTAAACATGCATAAAATAAGTCAGTGGGACAAGGGGGTAGAATAATGATAATTTTGTGTAAGATTCTTAGATTATCCTTTTCTTCCAAGCTTGGGAAGATGGTGGGTCCCTCTGAAGACTCTAGGGTCATATTGGTATAATTTCCTTAATTTCCCAAGTTTTAACGAAGCAGAGCAGTTGTATGTAAGCAAAAGTGATAGTAATTTTTCATTTTGTTTTTATAAAGCTCTGCTGCTTCAATCAAAATTGAAAATGTGTTTAATGTCTGAACAGTTTTGAAAGGATTGATTTAAGTGAACAAGATGACTGGCTGGCTGGTCTCTCTGACAAGTATCAAAATACTACTTTTAGCAGGTGAGTTGGATGTGTTTTGAAGGGATTTTGGATAGAATGCAGCAGGTTACCTTGAGAACTAATTTACTGTTACTTAAATATTACTTTGGGAGGAAGTGTTAAAGTATCTCCCCTAGGTTTAAATTTTCTCTGCTTAATAACTTTTTTCTGTTTAGTAGTTGAGGTTATATATTAAAGAGTTATATACTTTAATTTTTAACAGCCAGTGGAAGTTGCTGTTAAGTCTAGAGCTTTTAATAATAACTTATAACCTTCCTTTTATAATTTCTTTTTGAGCCATACAATGCAATTCTTTTTAGATTTTATTACTTTATCTTCCCAAGGGGAGTAGCTTATCTTGTCTTAGTGATTAATGACCAATAAAAATTTCCTTTTCTCAAACCAGGTCTCTAGTTTTCTCAGTGACTTTGGTTATCCTCTGTATCTTTTTATGACATTTGTTTTTGATCTTCGTTAGGTAGAAGTATCTAATACACCTTTGAGGGGTAAGCATGAGCCCATCTGGCCAGGGCTGCCACGAATGGTTGTGTCGATGTGAATGATTCTTCACCACTCTTGGTTGTGCAGAGCGCCCCCTGCATAAATGTACATGGAAGCCCTGGGCTAGCCAGAGTTAGCGTGGCTTGGGTGGTCCTTTAACTTTTCTGATATAGAAACCGAAAAGCGTTCTGTAGACCTCACTGAGGAGCTAACTGATTTTTGCTGGCTTTACCTCGGACAAGGCATGTCCATCCAGGATCATCTTCAAAAATAAGGCGTTGATAAGGTCACGCTCAGCCCATAGTCTCTATGCGAGAAGCCAGTCTAGCTTAGTGGGTAAGTCTATAGTGGGCTTTTAAAAAAATTCCAGCACTGATTCATGCTTCAGCCCCTCTCTGAGCAGGCAAAGCAAAAATCTAGAGAATGCTGTGTCTCTTTGGGGAGTCATTCTGATCATGTATTCAAAAGGGAGAAACTAGAGGATGGTGTTATAAGCAGGAGGACTGAAATAAGGATAACTTCCAGAACTTTCTCCTCTTCTCTGGGAAGTGGAAATATAAGAAATAAGTGGTAACAGTTAAATATGACCACCTAATTAAAGAGTGGGAAAGAGAGAAGACATTTTATGGATTCAGTTAGGAACCAAATGTATCCTGGAGCCTTTTCCAAAGGAAGTGGAAATTCAGGATTGTCCTCGTGAACACATGGTTTTCGGATGTCTAAGATAAGAAGATCAGTCAAAACTTTCCTTAAAATGGGAGGAAGGTGTGGTCCCCAGACCAGTAACACCAGCAGCACCTGGTTAGAACTGTAAATTCTTGGGATCCACCACAGACCTACTGGATGGGAAACTCTGGGGGTGGGTGCAGCGATCTGTGCTGTATGAAGCCCTTGTGGTGATTCTGAGGAATGCTCAAAGGAAGCCGGTGGATTGAATCTGCACACTGAAGCCAGGGTTTCTCCTACTCACTTATAGTGCCTTGTCTGAGTGTCCACATTGAACCTGAAGAAGGCAGCCTCGCAGGAGGAACATGGATCACTGTCATTTTTGACGGTAGGTTTGGGCCTTACCGAATGCAAGTTTCTTATTTGTTGATCTAAAGAATCCTAAAGAATGAGTCCTGTTTAAGGACAGATGTAAAAGAGATCTGGAAGGGAGATGGACCAACTGACCAACTTCTGTGTTACCGGATGCCCACATGCAAATGTTACATCACACCATTATATGTCTGTGTCCACTTCCTTATCCCAAGCTGTGGGGTAGAACTCTAGGAACCCTAATGAGATGATACCCATGTAGCACAGAACTTGGCAAGGTGACCCTCAGAACCTTGGTTATCTTCCTTGTCGAGAATCCTACATATGGGAGCTTCTAAGCCATGGCTCAGTGTATCCATCTATACCACTGGAAAAGAGTAACTTTTGAGGGTTGGAAAATTCTTTCCTGGATTTAAGTGGATGGACCTGAAGAGAGAATTAAGAAAAAAAAAATAAAGTCATAAAGAAGCACACTCATTCATACAGCCTTTGGAAATGAGAAATATTACTTTTAACCCTTCGGTAAACTCAGGACCTGCCATTGCCCCCGTGTGGCAGGTTTTTGTGTTACCCTGTGTGGCTTACTGCTCGGTTCAGCCTGAGACTCCACTCTCCCTTGCCTTTAGGTTTGGAGCCAGGTCTCCTTTATCCTGCCAACGGCTCTCAGCTGGAGATCCACCTGGTGAACGTGGCTGTACCCATGCTGCCCATCATACCCTGTGACATCTCTCCTGTCCTCCTGGATTTGCCGGTAGTGATGTGTAGGACCAGGTACACCTGCCCCGGGAATGAGAAGGCCAGACAGGATGAGTGCTTTGCTCATCTCAGTAGCTTTCAGTGGCAAATTAGAGCAACTCCTGCCATGATTGCAATTACCAGTATAGTTCCCTATCAGAGCTTTAGGGCTTAAGGGAGGATGAGAATATGGGAAAGATTTTTGAGAATTCTGAGACATTTATAAGGAGGGGTTGGGGGCTGGATGATGTTTCCAGTTGTGTGTGTGTGTGTGTGTGTGTGTGTGTGTGTGTGTGAAGGTCTCTATTGCTATTCAGATTTCAATAAATGGGGCCATTTTGCCAACTAATTTTTTGGAATAGGCATAATTGTAATGATTGTACATAAACTAAAAATCAGTTAGAAAGGAAATTCACCTTAGTCCTCAGTTTGCTTGCTGAGTCTGATATGATTTTTACAGGATTCCAGATTATCTGTTGTCCTACTTAAGTTTTTGTTGACTTCTAAAGCTTACACTAGTTCGTTCTTTCTTTAATATCTAAGAGATGTTGCCTGAAAGTGGATCATTGGTTAAGAGAAAAAGAGATTGTCATTTCCTTTTGTTTTCTGTTCCCTCTTTCAGGAAAGTTCCCTCTCTTCCATCTCTGCCTATTGAACCCACCATATTGCAAATGCTGCCTCTTCCCTGAACAGCCAACTGAGTGTCATCTTTCCCTTCTTTGATAGGGGACAAGTAGGAACTGAAATCCAGCTTTTGAGGAAGGAGCACATTTTAGTCATTCATCCATGGGACATGGAGGATTGTGTATTCAACACACGGGACATGTGTTTGTGTATTCACACACACAAACACACTTTTTGGGCAATTCATCTTCCTGAAGGGAGGAATTTCTGTAATTTACACGAAGGCGTAGGATGCACAGACTTAGTGGCCCTGCTTCTTCAGCCCTATGTTTCTCATGACACTTTGTCAATTGCCCACTTTTCAGATTCATCCTCACAGAATTAAGTGCTTTGGGGACAGAGGATGTGATTCACCCACCTGGTAGTCCTTATGATGCTGAGCACAATATCTTGCTAGTAGAAGCTCAAAAGATGTCTGTTGAACTAAAGTTCCTTATAGCACTGCTGTTGGTAGAGATGATTTCCATAGGTTTTATGGTATATTGGGGCATAGAGTTCCTGCAAGAACTTGCTATGAAATAAGTCAAAGCTCTAACGATTTGTATGTTCTATCTCCTCAATCCCCAAATGCTAATGACTTTAAGATGGGGCTTCCCTGGTGGTGCGGTGGTTAAGGATCCGCTTGCCAACGCAGGACACACGGGTTCGAGCCCTGGTCCGGGAAGATCCCCGATGCCGCGGAGCAGCGAAGCCCGTGTGCCACAACTGCTGAGCCTGCGCTCTAGAGCCCGCGAGCCACAACTACTGAAGCCCGTGCGCCTGCAGCCCATGCTCTGCAACAAGAGAAGCCATAGCAATAAGCCCGCGCACCGCAACAAAGAGTAGCCCCTGCTCACCGCAACTAGAGAAAAAGCCCGTGTGCAGCAACAAAGACCCAGTGCAGCCCAAAAAAAAAAAAAAAAAACCAGTGACTTTATAACATCATTTTAGAAAAAAAGAAATAGCACCCTCTTAAATGTACTCATTGATTGGAAGATGAATATCAAATTAAATTAACACTCAAATGTGGGAAAATGTGCATTTTATCATCAATGAAATACTGTCATACTCATTATTATAAAAAAACAAGTCTGCGTTCGCAAAAACAGGCACTGTTGCATCTAAATCAGCAGTGCCCAGCCAAAATATAATTCGAGCCACAAATATAACTTAAAATTTTTTAGTAGTCACATTAAAAAGTCAAAAGAAAGAGGTGAAATTAATTTTAATAATACATTTTATTTAACTCAACATATCCAAAATATTGCCACTTCACATGTAATATAGATTATTAATGAGATACTTTATATCCTTCTTTGAATACAAAGTCTTCAAAATCCAGTGTGTATTTTACACTAATAGCATATCTTAATTGAGACTAGCCACATTTCAAGTGCTCAAAAACCACATATGGCTAATGGTTAAACACATTGGACAGTGAAGATGTAAAGATTTAAGGTCATACTAAAGATTTTAGGAGAAGTTTTGGAGGGGAGGCACACCTAAAATCTAACTCCTTATTCATCATATTCCCCCTCTCAAAATTCAGATTGAATGGCAGCCTCGAAGAGGCAAAGAAATCACTGTGATCCTCTTGAAAAGAGGAGAGAAGGTCTAGGGCTCTCTTTATGGATATGTGAAGTGTTTATGGGCTGCTGGGGTAATTATTAAGTCAAGAATTTTTGGCAACATATAAAATCAGTGCGTTTTATTAGAGCCTAGGATTCAGATCCTCCTTTGCCCTTAAACTGTGGTGTTTACATACCCAGGTCTCTTAATCTATATGGAACTTGTTATTTTTTTAACGGAAACTGGAATAGATTATCTATCAGTGTCCCCTCCAACTCGTAAAGTCCTGAGAAACTATGAGGCTGAGAAACAGGACAAAATTTAAAAAATTTTTTGGCACTTTCAGTGAAAACTTCATAACTTCTTTTGCTGAAGGATCTGATGTTTAAAGTCTATTGGATGAGTGGATAGAGGAGGTGAAAGGTGAAATACAGGACTCCTGGGTTAGCTCTGTTTCACAGGTGCAGGGGGGAAATTTGAAGTGGTCAAGTGGGGCTGCCAGCTTTGGCAATTTGATTGATTCACAAGGATTGCCACGTTCTGCCCTCAGATCTCTGCTGTCCGAAGCACATGAAGGTCTCTATTACCTGGAAGTGCAGGCTGGGGGACAGGTCGTAGGCAGCCCAAGTTCAGGACCACGAGACAGCTGCACTTTCAAGGTGGGTACCAAGCACGGAGGAATGTGTGTTTGCCTGGTCTGAGAGTGTGCTTGCGCTATCGACAAGAAGGTTATAAATCAGCTGGGGAGTCTTTCTGCTTTGCCAGGATGAGAGGACAGGTGGATAATAGTTACGGAGTTTCCGAGACTATCTTAAGAAGGTAAGTATTGAGCACGTGTATGTCAGGCTCTCACTAAGTGCTTTATGCACATTCATTTAATGCTTACAGCAATTTTATGGGGTAGCTTTTTTGTTTTTTTTTTTTTTTGCGTTACGCGAGCCTCTCACTGTTGTGGCCTCTCCCGTTTGCGGAGCACAGGCTCCAGACGCGCAGGCTCAGCGGCCATGGCTCACGGGCCCAGCCGCTCCGCGGCATGTGGGATCTTCCCGGACCGGGGCACGAACCCATGTCCCCTGCATCGGCAGGCGGACTCTCAACCACTGCGCCACCAGGGAAGCCCTATGGGGTAGCTTTTTATTATCCTGCTTTTACGGATGAGCAACTTGGGGCTCAGGGAGATTAAATAATTTGTCCATGTCATCTAGTTTGTAAATTGCAGAACCAGGATTGGAACCTGCATCTAAATCCTCACTTATACTGAAGCCCATAGAGGAGCCACAAAGATTACCATTGTGCATCTGTGTTTCATTTTACAGCTGAGATCATCTGGAGTGTAAGAATGGTGAAGGGACTCAGGGACCCAAGTTCCGCCTTCCTCTCTGCTTAACGGTTGATTTCTGCTGCTTCTTCCAACCCTAGACCGAAAGGGCATGTGCTGTTGGAATTCTCCTTCGAGCTCAGAGAGAGCAAAAAGCAAGCAGATAGAGTTTACGAGTCGATGCCTGCTTATTTTAGAGCTTCTAGATGCATTAATTTTATGTTGGGGCTTTGTTTTATGTTGTTGAGTCTACTGTCCATTTCAGATTGGTTTTACACTAAAATGCTCTCTGAAAGCATAGGTTCTAGACTTTCCATAAAATGCAGCAGTTTGGCAGGGTTGTACTTGCCCCAGGGAGCCTCTGTTTAAGAGCAGTTCCTAATAACACAATTTAGTTATTAATCAATGCTCTTTTACAACAAGACTTCATCTTCTAAATTCATCTCTCATACGATCCACATTTTACATAGGCAATTCATCTTTAGAATTTGCCATCAAATCACATTTAACAACTTGTTTCTTACTCCAAGAGAATCTTGTTTTCCAGAATTTTGCTTTTGCACGTATGCGGCAGAAAGAAAAAAAAAAATTCTTTTTTGTTAAGACCCACACCAGCACCTCTACATTGTATCAGTGAATAAAACAGAAGAGAGACGGCTGAGCATGGTCCTTAATCACTGTGCTGTTTTTGGTTTTGATGTCCTTTCACCCCAGATAATAGTTTTCCTACTTATTAAAAGACGGGTAAGGAGAGAGAGGGGAAAGAAGAGAAACACTTCCTAAAATTGCACATAAAAGAAAGCAAGTCCTCCGGTGGTTCCACTAGCTTGGTGAATTGATGAAAAATCACCAGGGGATGCAGTTAATGAGAGGCATTCTGAGCTGAAGGAAACCCAGTGTCTCTCTTTGTTTGGGGACTGGGGCTGGGGGAACCATATGTATTAAAAATTAATTCCACCTCTCCAGTCCACTCCAAAGAGCCTGCTGCAGGCACTGACAAGTTTGAACAACTCACAGAAGGTTTATCAAGCAGCTGGTAGCTGCGGCTTTATCATTCTCATCCTTTGCTTTTCTGCTCCCCCCACTTTGCTGCTGCCGACCCCATTCGGGCTCAGGGATCAGCATGCAGGAAGCTGGATTTGGAAGCTCGTTAATTTTTCACTTTGTCATGTCTCTAGCTTCGTGGGTGACCAGAGACCTGTTTCTCTTAGAAAAGTGCCATTTTATATTGTGTCAGCTCAGAGAGATTCACAAGTGAAGCCTTTTTTGAGGTTTCACTCTGAGCCTGCCCTGCCACTCTCTGAGGACCTGGGAGGGAGTGATGCAGGAGTCGCCTTATTTCCCCTGCACTTCTGGTGGAAGGCTCTCAGCCTGAAGGATAGACCTGGATTTTTTTTCTTTTTTAACATCTTTATTGGAGTATAATTGCTTTACAATGGTGAGTTAGTTTCTGCTGTATAACAGAGTGAATCAGCTATACATGTACATATATCCCCATATCTCCTCCCTCTTGCATCTCCCTCCCACCCTCCCTATCCCACCCCTCTAGGTGGTCACAAAGCACCGAGCTGATCTCCCCGTGTGACGCAGCTGCTTCCCACTAGCTAGCTATTTTACATTTGGTAGTGTATAAATGTCCATGTCACTCTCTCACTTCGTCCCAGCTTACCCTTCCCCCTCCCCGTGTCCTCAAGTCCATTCTCTATGTCTGCGTCTTTATTCCTGTCCTGCCCCTAGGTTCTTTAAATCCATTTTTTTTTAGATTCCAAATGTACATGTGTTAGCATATGGTATTTTAGACCTTGTATTTTAAATTGGAAATCGAGAGGTGTGTTTCCTTGTGTGGTTTGGATTCAGTTGTTCTGTCTGCCTCAGTTTCTAACATCTGGAAGATGGGCAGTAACCACTGCTCTGTATCATGAAGCTCCTATGATAAAGTTCCAGTGGGAATGGCAATGGTATGAAGGGCATCCCAGTGGGAGTTGAAGGTCTGGGTGCAGGAGGAGGCTGGGAGGGGTGTAGTGTACGTTTGGCAGGTGTGTGTGTAGCTGCATTAATCTTTATCCTTCAGTGAGATCAGAGCCAGCTCCCAAACTGTGAGGTCACAGCATTCTTATTTTGACCTCCTAACTGTACATATTTTCTGTGAACTCTTTTCTAACCCTTTCTGTTAGGAAGGGAGGAAACAAGCCTTGATGACAGACTGTACAACCATGTGAATCAATACATAAAACCTGCACTTGCCAAGCCAGCATCAGCTTTGTTAAAATGTCTGTTGATTCTCCATGTCTGATGAGGGTTGTTGATTAACACCAGAGTTATTCTTTATTGCTCTTCTCCCTGGGAAGGTGGACTCCTGGGGTGCTGGAAGCACACCAAGCAAAACAATTTGCTGTCTTTGTTTTGCAAATGGGAGGTACAGTAGGTTAGGGGAGTGAAGGTGGTCTAGGCATCTAGAGTAGGATAGGGGTGAAGGTAGCAGGAAGGGGAGACCAGGTCTCTTCCTGGGTGAGTCATTAGGCCATGGCTCAAACCTTGGCCAGGGCAGTCCATCCTTACGATTCTCTCTTTTTTCATGCTGGCCCTGACTGTGAAATGCTCTAATCTGGAACTAACCCAGAGGCCTATAGGTGAGATGGAGTTCCCGGAATTGTCTCCTTCTCTCCTCTGCTTCCAGGCAGTGTATCAGTCATCTCGGATGGGGCCACTCCATTCATTCACAAAAATGTGAATGTCTTTTACATACCAGGCTGTGCCCAGGGATACAACCAATGACTCAGCCAGGCATTGCCCCTGCCTTTCTGGAGCTTACAGTTAGCAGTTGATGTGCTTCAGGGGGTGAGGGCATCATAGGGTGACTTGAGTGCCAGGACCAGGCTTCTCCAGGCTCCTGCCTCTCCAATCAATGCTGGTTTTCTTCTTGGAGAGTAATGTTGCCTCTCATTCCTTGCATCCTTTGAATCATTTTCCTCCCAACAGGCACCTTCCATTTTCCCAAACAAACTTCCCTTGTGTATCTCTCCAACTTCCAATTTTTTGTAGCTTGCTAATCCCTACCAAGGTGCTGGCTGATAATAATTTAATTTGCAATCCTTTTTATCTAAATAAGCAAACTATCGTCTAGAAAAATTAAAAAAAACCTTCAAGACCCCAAGATATCAAGTTGCAATAATGGAATTAAAAGGTTGGTATTTTAAAGCATGGCCTGCCTACCTTTCCTTTGGTAAAACATGTTCCTGGTATGGCAGGTGAGCAAGTAGAAACGGACTTGCCCAGGTGTGAGGGATATGGTGCAGGGAAGACATATGCCCTTGATCAGATTCCCTTGACCTCATCTATGGAAGAACTATAACAATGTCTGTTATCTGTGCTTCACAGAAATATCTTGAAGATGAAAGGAGATAGATGTAAGGTGATTTGAGGAAATGTAGCCACTTGCTGCCTTAGATGAATGCTCTGTGCAGAATGACTTAGGCTTCCTGTGTATGTGGCTGTGATGTTCTAATGAAATGCTCACTGTGATAACATTTTCTAAACAGTTTTCCAGGGCACAGACGCCCATCGTTTACCAAGTTAATCCACCAAGTGGAGTGCCAGGTAAGAAATCTCCTATTAAGATAGCAATAAATAGAAATCCCTTTGCTGAAGCTTATTGCAAACTCTTCTACCCAGGTGGATGGTTTCTATAAATAGGAAATTTTAACCGCTTCTCTGATGCTGTTTTGAAAATAAGTGTCAATCTCTGGTTTATTTTTCACCTGGTTTGGTTTCACCTCTCGGCACTTTTGCTCTATTACTTCACTGATAACCAAAGGAATCTTAACATGAAAAGAAAAAGAGGCCAGCGAAATCAAACCAGATGTTGCTGGAGAATGGAGAATATAGATATCATCATCACTCCTAACTTTATAATCATCCACATAATAACCTTTATTGACCCTTCCTGGGAGTCAGGTTCTGTTCTAAGCTTTATTTTTATATTATCTCATTAGATCTTCACAACACCTGATGATATAGGAACTATTATTATTTCCATTTTGGAGGTGAGGAAATGAGGTACCAAAAGGTTAAGTTATTTGCCTAAAGTCGTAATGAGTGGTACAGCTGAGATTTGAACACAGACAGTCAGAATCCAGAGTGGGCCCATATACCTTACATTTTATTTTGTGTTGAGCCAAGTTGGGTACCACTTGGAAGGCCATTAACCCTGGTCCTGATCCTGGGGGTTTATGAGTTAGAGAGCACACTTACACGCAGAGACTAGGAGGCTAGAAAAGAAGACGGAGAACGCTGGGAGGGTGGTTGTAAAAGAAGGAATTGCAACTAAGAAACAGGTTCAGGACCTGCCAAGCCCGCCTTAAAACTAAGTAGTAAACAGAGCTGGGATCACATATAATTTGCATAATCACAATAATGCTGTCTGATTCTTGACAAATTCCTACATCACTTTCAGGTTTTATTTGTTCAGGGTTTTCAGATGGTATAAGTATGGGAATACAAGTTGCTCAATTTTTCCATGTGGTTGCATCTCAATGCATAAACTGATCTAGTTGTTTCGAACGGTTCAAGAATGTCAAAATGAATATCTGAGTCACTGAAAAGTGTCTGTACTTTTGGTGTGTGTGTGTGAATAGACACAGATGATGTATGTGTGTATTTAAATTACATCCTGAAGAGTATGAATTCGGCCTTGTCTTATTAAGGCCTGTTATTCACAGATCTGTTCCTTTCCATTCATCTGAATAATCAAGACGTGATCATGTTTTACTAAAAAGAGCTGTGGTCTGTGAAAGTCACACGCCGTCATTTTGTCCCCCCCACTGCTCTGGTGTTGTTAGAAAACTCCCGTTCGGATGGCAGAAACCTTGTGAGGGTGAGGGTTGAGGAGGAAAGCCCGCCGTGAGAGATGTGACATGGGGCATCAGCTGGCGCCCAGATCTGTCAAGCCCCTTTCTCCCGCCCAGTTTGAGTTCTGCACACTGTCTCCTCCACCTTCGGGGAGAACGATTGGTGACTGAGCTGGTTGGAGTGATCCCTCGGGCAGGATCCACACGGCTGCATCTTTGAAATCTCTTGCCAGACGATTAGTCTCACCTCCTTTGGGAAGCCTGCCCAGAGTAGCAGGCAGGGAAATGGGGGAGGTGGCAGAGACAGGAGAGCTGTTTTGTGAGCCGCTGAATTCCCATATGCGGTTAACAGGCCTCCACTGTGACGCGGGGTCCCCCCTCCCCGCCCAGCACACGGTCTGGCTTAGCCATTTGTCACCTGCTGTTTATTGGGCTTCTTTGTTGAGAAACAAAACAAAAACTCCCAGGAATTCCTAGTTTCTATAACCCGTTATTCGTTTGTAAAATTGTGCCCATCAGTTGTAGAAATCATGCCTGCCAAAGCCAGGAAGTCCATCGGTTAGCCCTAGTAAAATGAAGAATTACTTTGCTGGCTGGCAACAGTAGCCGAGACCTTCAGACTCTGGGCTTCTGCCAGTTCCACAACCTTTGTCTAAGTCACTGAATTTCCTCTCTTTCTACCCGCTCTTTGGTCAAGGGTCCGCCATACTTCCTGGAAGGTTTCCACTGTCTTAGGGCCAGTCATCCAATGACTGCTGATCAAAGTCACTTCCTATTAATAAAACACATGCACAGTATGTAGGGAAGCATTACTTCTTGCTCATGTTCTTTCGTGGCCTGAAGTGTAGCCGTGAAGAGACCCAAAGCCCTCTGAATTCAGGGACCTCATGAGCCCCAGAGATGCTCTCTTCTCTTTTATTTGTGAGGTTTTGCCTCGTTAACCAACACCTCTCTTACCTCTCAGTGTTGTGATGCTGGAAGAGCCTTGATGGTTAAATTCCGTCATTATTTGGAAGGCACACACTTCCACGTTGTGGGGTTGAGTGGTGAACTTTAACTTGCTCTGGTGTGTTTGCTTAAAACCTTGCTTTGGCATTTCCGTGGAACTGAATTTAGGTGTTTTTCAACTCTGGAGGAAAGCAGCTCATGTAGCATCAGGTATGGGCCCCAAACTCTTTCTGAGAAGGGGCTACTCTAGATTTCTTTCCCAGATCCTCTGAGCAGAGAAGGTGGGGGTAATGCTGAGAGTTCCCCTTGACGAAAGGGGGTTGTTGATGCCTGCACCCCCATTTTTATGAACTCAAAAGAGGTGAGTATCAAGGAAAAACTTGCTACCCAATGGGAATCCCTACACATTGCATAGAGGAGACCCAGCAGTGGAAGTCATCCATTTATCAGTGGACAAGGCAGACGCCAACCGTCTTTGGATGCCCATTTTGCCTGATCTTTGAACATGAGCATATTTGTTGAATTAATTGCATGTGCAGTAGCCCATCCTTTAAGCCATAACTCTGCTGCTCTCTCGTGCCCTTCTTTCTGACTTCCTGTCCGTTTGATTCATCCATGACATTCATCTTTTGTACTCTGAGATACAGAAAGAAGTTTAGTATCTTTGAATATCTATCCAGATTGTGTGATACGAGCTTCCTCTTATCGTATGTGTCCAGAGGAAAGTCTCATGAAGCATGGAGCACCCCCAAAGAATATTATTGTTAAATCCCATGTGGGTGGATGGTCTACACACAGCCAAGAGAGTGGAACAAGGCAGTGTGTTTAAATGGGCCCCTCCCTGCCTCCCTTCCTGGGACTGTGAAGAAGCCCTGATATTCCTTCTGTGCTCCATACATACATGAATAAGTCCACAGTGGCAATGATTCATTATTTTTGCCTCTTTGATATTTATATCGATGAATGGATTATACTTGGAGATCCTTTCCTGTTGTACAGTTTATAAAAATGTATTAATATTCTGAGTCATGACTGGCTTGGCCATTTTGAGTAGAGGTAACAAAAGAGAAATACAGTTTACGTTACATATTTAGAGTGTGAGCTAAGTAGATTAATTGAAAAGCATCTTTTTCAAACAGGAAACCTTATACATGTGTATGGCTGGATTATCACCGGAAGGTCGGAAACCTTTGATTTTGATGCCGAGTACATTCATAGGTAAGCGTGTGCTTGTTTCTGTGTTCAACTAGTTACAGATATGCTGGATTGATTCCTGAGACCAGCTTCCCCGATAACGATAAATTGTAAGCAGCTGGCATGGAATTCCTCTTTTCCTCTTTGCAGTTTACAGTCCCTCGTGAGCTGGGCTTCAACAAACTTGGTTAATGTAATTGCGACTGGTCGGTTAAGTTGGTCCATTTATTTACTGACAACTAGTCACTCTGGGCGCAGTGTGAGTTGTACTGTAATTGCATCTGTGGATTTTCTTTCTTGATTCTTCCCCTTCTCCCTCTTGTTTCTCAGGCTGAAATAAATTCTTTATAACGATGTGTGAACTCAAAAGACCACTATAACATCCTTGTTTGTTATACATTTGTGTATATAGAATTTCTGTTGGTGTGATCAGAGGAAAATGTGGAAGAGGTACTGAAAGCCATTGAGTTATTTTTAAGATTTATTTTATTGAAGTATAGTTGATTTACAATATTGTGTTAATTTCTGCTGTGCAGCAAAGTGATTCTGCTAATCCCAAACTCCCAATCCTTCCCTCTCCTACCTCTCCTCCCCTTTGGCAACCACAGGTCTGTTCTTTATGTCTGTGAGTCTGTTTCTGTTTTGTAGATAAGTTCACTTGTGTCATATTTTAGATTCCACATATGAGTGACATCATATGTTATTTGTGAAAGCCATTGAGTTTTTAATGTTTTCTGGGAATGATTAGGATGCCAACATGACTTTTTTCATTGGAGACTTTTAAAGTGCAAAGTGGTACTAGTAAATCATCCTTGCCAGGGAAAGGGGGGGACAGGATGGAAAGTGTTGAAGCTGAGGTGTTTGTGGGAAGGAATTGTGGTTACTCAACGTATGAAGCAATTATAATGAGGATTTATAGGGTAGAAGGACCACAACTTCATTAGATGCTCTGTTGAGAGATGCTACATTCTGTGTCTAGTATTTCCTCCACCCCTTGGACAGAATGGGGGGATCCTCACGTTCTGCTCCAAACCTTTGATTCTGTTCTGGTTGAAAAGAACGTGATTTGGCAAACTTTCAGGATATACATTTCTGTAATAAAATAATGGCCAGGGTATTCCCCGGTGGTCCAGTTGTTAGGACTTAGCACTTCCACTGCTGTGGCCCCGGTTGGATCCCTGGATGGGGAACTAAGATCCTGTAAGCCACATGGTGAAGCCAAAAAAAAAAAAAAAAAAAAAAATACAGTAAATCCCCTACATATGAACCTTCAAGTTGTGAACTTTCAATGATGTGAACGTGCATCTGGTTCTAGCAAGGAACCAGAACCTGTGCCATCAACGTCAGGCATGAGTGAAATTGCAGCTTGCCCTCCATCTCCTATTGCTGACAATCCTTCAGCTCTACCATCTCCCACCTCCTCTCCTTCCTCCAGTCCGTAACTCTTCTTGCCTGTTCACTCGATGCCAGCCCCTGTATGCCAGCTGTTGTACTAGACTACTGTACTTTTCAAGGTACTGTATTGTAAGATTAAAAACATCTTCTTTATTTTTTGTGTTTGTTTTTTATGTATTGTTTGTGTGAAAAGTATTATAAACCTATTATAGTACGGTACTATACAGCTGATTGTGTTAGTTGGGTACCTAGGCTAACTTTGTTGGATTTAAGAACAAATTGGACTTACGGATGCGCCCTTGGAAAGGAACTCATTCGTATGTAAGGGACTTACTCTAATGGTCAACTTGTCTTGAACAGAAATTACTCTTTCTGTGGAGGACTGAAGCCCTCCCGGGACTTGGTCCCATCACAGCCTTGGTCTGGGATACAGCCTTTGCAAGGGGGAACAAAGACAGGAACTCCTCCATGGCTCTGTGTGAACCCAGTATAGCCAAGGAGATGATGAAGATTTTTCAGGAAAGGGGAAGTGCTCCCTCTGTGGTGTGAAAGTGTGGGCCACAGACCAATGTTATGCACCCTGCTCTTGGGCTGAGGGTCTGATTTAGCATCTCCTTGGGGGACAGTCCCCAGTCACCTGCATTAATGCCCCATAAGTTCAGAGATGAATGTCCATAACAGTGTTTCCTCTGGGTTTTTCCAAGAATGTTTGTTGAGAGCATTCACTCTTGACTTGTGTCTCTTGTTTCTATTTTGTATCCAGCCCATTGATGTTGGAAGCTCAGGGAGACAAATGGGTCACTCCTTGTTCTCTTGTAAACAGACAGACAGGATGCCGGTGAGTGCCTTTCTTGCCAGCATGTATGCTTTTAGGTTCTCCCACATGGGCATAACACACACACACACACACACACACACACGTCTATTTTTAATATAAATCACCCATAACTGTTGACTGCCTCATCTTTAGACTCCCTAGAAAAGACACAGTAATTGATTCACAATGCAACTTGAAGTGGGTTCTGAAAGCTTTCTTGAAAACAAATAGCTGATACTTACTAAGTGCTTACTGCACTAACGGTTTCACAGTTAAGGCAGATAATAACCTCGTGAGTACATACGGTTATTAGTCTCACTTTACGGATGAGGAAACCAAGGCACAGAGAGGTTAATTAACTTGTCCAGTGTCTCACAAAGAGCAAGTGGCAGAGCTCGGGTTTCAACCTGGGCCCAGTAACTAGCCTCCAAAGTTCATCCTCTTAACCACTATACTGTAACGACTAGCCAGAGAGAAAACAGCTAACTTTTCAATATTCAGTTGTTTATTTATTACAAGGAAAATTTAGAAAATGAGTGTCTATGTGCTTGTAGTTCAGATAACCAACATTTTGCTGGATTTTCACTTCCCTCTGGACTGAGTGGATTAACCTTGTATACCCTATGGCTTAGCTTTCAGGACTAGCGTTTAGTAGAGCCAAATTCTATAATGTGGTTTCTTACATTTGCTCAGAATTGTCCTGTTTCAGTTCACACTTGCTAATAGACTTTTTTGGGGGGATAAGGATCTTGCTGTCCTTGTATAAAATAGATTTTGGAAAGAAAGGACCCAATGGAGATTAGGAGTAGACAAAATTTTGTGTGTTTGACTGGTATTGATGATAACTCTAGTTACAGTTGTGTTTTATTTTATTTTATTTTACATTTTATTTTATTTTATTTATTTATTTTCTTTCCTGGCTAAAGAGCCAGAGCTTCTGAACTGAATTGTCTGGTGATTCTTACCTCTCACCTTTTTCGGTTCTTTCCCTAGCTATCCTATTCAGGAAGACCATGGTCTTGGGACTCTGCAGTGCCGTGTGGAAGGCAACTACATTGGTCTGTGTGAGAAGTAACAGAATTTTAAAGTCTTTCTCTGTGTTGGAAAAAAACGATTTCAAGAATTGGTCCTCCTAAAAGGGAACCCTCCTGCACTGTCCCACTGTTGGTGGGAGTGTAAATTGATACAGCCACTATGGAGAACAGTATGGAGGTTCCTTAAAAAACTAAAAATAGAACTACCATATGACCCAGCAATCCCACTACTGGGCATATACCCTGAGAAAACCATAGTTCAAAAAGAGTCATGTACCACAATGTTCATTGCAGCTCTGTTTACAATAGCCAGGACAGGGAAGCAACCTAAATGCCCATCAACAGACGAATGGATAAAGAAGATGTGGCACATATATACAACGGAATACTACTCAGCCACAAAAATGAACGAAATTGAGTTATTTGTAGTGAGGTGGATGGACCTAGAGTCTGTCATACAGAGTGAAGTAAGTTAAGAAAGAGAAAAACAAATGCCGTATGCTAACGCATGTATATGTAATCTAAAAAAGACGGTACTGGTGAACCTAGTGGCAGGGCAGGAATAAAGACACAGACGTAGAGAACGGACTTGAGGACACGGGTGAAGCGGAAGCTGGGACAAAGTGAGAGAGTAGCACGGACATATATACACTACCAAATGTAAAACAGATAGCTAGTGGGAAGCTGCTGCACAGCACAGGGAGATCAGCTCAATGCTTTGTGATGACCTAGAGGGGTGGGATAGGGAGGGTGGGAGGGAGGCTCAAGTGGGAGGGGATATGGGGATATATGTATACATATAGCTGATTCACTTTGTTATACAGCAGAAACTAACACAACATTGTAAAGCAATTATACTTCAATAAAGATGAAAAAAAAAAAGAATTGGTTCTCCTGAGGATGATAATAATAACTGCCATTTGCTGAGAACTCCCTGAGAGACACTATATGAAGCAACTTAAATATAAACTAAAGTAATCCTCATGTATAAACCTGGAGGCTGGTGGAATTGTTTTTGCTTTACAGGTGAGAAAGTTGAACCTAGTAACCAGTGGGGCAGGATTTATCATGCTTGGTGTAACTCCAAGCCTGCTCTTCCCTGCTCTGTGCTTCTACATTTATCCTTTTGTGGTTAGAAGTCACCATCGCTGATGGTGTGAGTCTGGAACGTGTTTATTTTGGGCACTGTTAAAGAGATTAAGGTGTGGGTGGTACCTTGGTGATCGCCAGAGTCCTTGGGTTTATGGTAGCAGTGACCTAGTCCAGGCAGTTCGTGCAGGTTCCTGTATTAATGTCTGTTTCTTTTTGTTACAGGCTCCCAGAATGTTAGTTTCTCAGTATTTAACAAAGGAAAGTAAGTAACTGGGAGGAAGCAGATTTATCTTTATCTTACACTATCTACTCTTTTGTCTTGCTTAGCTTCTTTAACCTTTTATAATGGAAAATTTTAAACGTACCCAAATAGAGTAGTGTAATAAAACCCCACGTACCCACTTGATTTTTTGTTTTTACCTGGGTGAATATAATTGTGTCCTATGCACTCGTCCTGAAGCAATGTAAATGTTTCAGTGTGATAATGGTACAGAATTTGGGGAATTACTTCTTAAATAATTGCATAATACTGGAAATTTAAAACAGTACAGTTCCATAAAATGCTTTGTATCATTCCCGGAAATGCCTTCTTCAAGATGGAAAGTGTCCAAATTTCATAGCGCTTTGGAGAGCTCTATTAGGATTCTGGATTTCTGCTTGCCTCATGTTCTGACACTATGTACTTTGTCAGTGTTTTCCTGAAAAGGGCATTGTCTAGCTGATATTAATTTCATTGTGAAGATAGTGACACAGCCCAAAGTAGAGAGATTTGCTCTTTGTTTCTCTCTGTCGCTGTCTCTCTTTTAGGAAGGACTAAAACAGTATCTATTGAGTATCTTCCACAGGCCAGCTCCATACCAGGTCCTTTCACGTTCATTATTCCATTTAATGCTAGTCACAGTCTGTAAAGTAAGTATTATTATTCCCATATAATTTTCTAGATCAGAAAACAAACTTTGCCCCATTGGTATTCTCTAGTCATCAAAGGGAGCTGGTATTGGAACAGCTTTAAAGATCACTAAAGTTAGTGATTTTCCTTTCAGGCAATCAGTTTAAAAAATGTAAGCCCAGATGCAAGCCCAGATGCAGTTTTCATCCAAAACACAATTTTGTCTTTTTGAAGGTCAATTGTACACAAGGATGCATGGCTGGTCAGTGCTAAGCAGGACCTTTTCTTGTACCAGACGTATTCAGGTACCATTTCCCTTCATCGTGTATTTCTCATCCCTCCCCTCACTCGGCCCTGGACCTTGGACCCTCCGTCCCTTCTTTCTGGCCATTTCTCTATGACCATTAACACCTGAAGCCGTCCCTGAAGTCATGGATGGCCCTTTGGTTTTGTATGAGAATAGGTTGCTTGTGTGAGTTTCCACTTTAGTTGCTATATTAAAAGAGGCTTGATCATAGATTTTTATACAAAGTCTAGGGATATAGACAATAAAAGACAGGGGAGTCATCCCTTTTTTTTGTTCTAAACAAATAACAGAAAAGAGATGGCACTGAAAAATCTAAAGCACATCTTTGCAGTTATTTTAACATCTCATCTCTGAGCATTCATTCAACAATTTATGACTTGCTGATACAGATGCTAAGTTTGCATATTCCTATCTGATGAGTAAATCTTCATACCAAAAGAATCTGAAAACTGGAAACTTGCGTGAAATCGTGAACTCAGTCCAGTAGTAGAAAGCTGGCTACTAAATGTGAGTGCTAGGTTCTCAGCTTGAATACAGTCCCAAAACCACTTAAAAAATGTCTGCGAGGTTAGTGCAGATTCCAGAGGCAGCAGAGTCCGCCTTTGCCAAAAGTGCAAGAAATTTCCTAAGTCATGGGGCCAATGCCATTCACTCTGTAGGTAGCCTACCTCTGTCAAAGCTGAATTTTGACCCTTGGTTTTATTTTGAAGCGGTAACCATGCATAATTAGCCTCTTTGTACCTTCAGTTTATCAGAGAACACGACTACTCATTCCCTTTGCGGAGACGAAACTTAGAACTCTCAGAGTTTGATCATGGGAGGGGGAAGGATCAGAAAAAGTTAAATTCTTGGGGATTTGTGGCATATGACAGTGTAACTCATTCTTTTGCTTAGAGCGAATTGCAGACTCATATGGGTAAATTGAGACCTTGCCTGGTGCATCCAGAGTTGATTCCTCCATAAAGTGTAACCGACCGTTCTGTGATGTGTAAACAGAGTCCTTGAGGTCAGGAGACAGAGTTCCTAAGAAAGCATCATGGTATGCAGGGACTTTTGCTGATAGCATGAGTGACTGCATTTCCCATTCCTTTCACATATTGATCCTGTATAATATGTATTATTATCCATATTGTTATATGTGAATCCTTTTCTTATTATGTGCACTTTTAAATGACTATTACTAGAAAAAAATTACAACTGTTTCTGGTCTTAGAAAGTTAAAGTAAGAAATAAATTATGGATTGCTTCTATGATTATATTATTATCTGGCTTACATCCTGGTTTATATTTGGAAGCTTACTGTTTTTTCCCCTCTTGCAGAAATACTATCTGTGTTTCCAGAAACTGGGAGCCTTGGGGGAAGAACAGACATCACAATTACAGGGGACTTCTTTGACAATCCTGCCCAGGTTACCGTTGCAGGTAACTAAGTTGAAATGGCTGAAAAGAGTTCATAGATTTAAATGCCATAGGAGATGATGTATCTCTTACGGCCTGGAGAGGATGGGGGGAAGCAATATTCGCCTCTTCTGACTCATCATGGGACCCTGTTCTGAGGTCTTTGACCTGTGTTTGAGGCTGCAGGGGTTGGGGGGTGTTTTGGTCCTGCAGCTTGGCAAACATGTAACGGAAATAGGGTGTCCTGCTGCAGACACACTCACAACTCAGGGGCAAGTCCCTCAGGTGTCCCCATCTTGGGAGGGAAGAGAAGGAAAAGCACAGCTGTGTCTTCACAAAGGTCTACTTCTAAAAGGCGACCCCCCTCCCTCCCCTTAGCTCTGTCTGAATAAGTAAGAGTGGGCAGGCTTTTGCTATGCAGATTCTTCTGGAATGCCCCCTTAGCGAACCCTTTTGTGGAGAACACGTCTAGAACCTTTTGTTCTGCCTAGTGGGATGCTCCTCTAGTTGGTGACACCAAGGATGCAGGAAAACGTCCTCACACTCTCCTGTCAATTCCTCTCCCCAGCTCAGTTCATCTCCAGTGAACGACATGGCAAGGCACTTTCTTCCTGATTATTCTGAGCAGCCCCGTGTTCCACTGCTCTGCCACTCCCCCTTTCTTGCCTCCTTCCATTGAGGTGACAACTTTCTCTCTACTCTCCACTTCTGGCCCTTTGCCTGTCTACCTCAGTGTGGTCCTCTGTCCCGCCACATCTATATCTCCACTGATATTGACATCTGTATCTAATTTAAATGTTCCCCTCAGGCATTCTGTGTGATATTAGACACGTGTCTCCCAGGAGGATTGAGTGCACCACCGGAGCTCCAGGTAAAGGTGCAAGACTCTCCGCTCCTCAGGCAGGTAAGGAAGTCTCCACGGCTGGTCTATGATATGTGGTTGGTCTCAGCTGTTTGGCTGCTCAGTGAGCCCTGGGTCCTGAGTCAGAGCTTTCATTTCAGAGAGGCTCTTAGCTTTACTCAGATGCTTGGCAACGCCCTGCACTCCTAGCCCCAGCCAGCTGAATGACCAATGCGGTTCAGTGGAAACCATGATCCAGGAAGCCTAACTGCCATCAAGACGTTGCTATAGTGACTGGTGGAAACCCCTGAGTGGCCTCCTCCATCCTCTGGGTCACTTGCCCTCTTGCCTACTATTTAAGAAGACAGAGCTTCAGACCATGTCTTCTATGTTCATAGGACAGCTTTAGACGAGGCGGAGGGTGGGGTGCAATGGGGTGCATTTAAATGTTGTTTCTTCACCCCTGTGGGCACTGTCTGCTACTCTGAAAAGTAGAGATGTATTGTGATGGGGCCACCAGGTTACCCCTGAAGTGGGCAGAAATGGAGGGGCCGAGGGGACAGGTTCCATCTGTCCTTCTGTGTTTGTTTAAACCTTCTGCTCCACGGCTGCAGATTGCAAGTGCACCGCGGGAGCACTTTTCTGGAAAGCGTTAGAACAGGAGCTCAGGCTTAGTTAGGGACGAAGGGCAGTTGGCATGCTGGGCAGCCTGAATCACAGGCCACCAGTTGGGAGCCCTATGTGCCCCGCAAGGGCTGTCTTCACCGTTAATCCACAGGCAGGGAGCTCGTCTCCTGAATCTCATCAGGGGAGAAAACTTTCTAAAGAAAGGCCATTCGGGTGTGAAAACACATGCAAAGCTTTAGCTGGGAATTCTCCAGGTCCCCGGTCTGCGGTTTTTACTCAGGGAAAGCTCCCATGCAAGGAAACAAAACTACCGTATGAAGCAAGTGATGGAGAGAATGTGTTTCCAGAGTCAGGAAAGAGGGCGCCTGCTCTAGCTACTGGCGTCGCGGTAGAGGAATTTCCTGAACACAGCTTTTCTTGATGGTTGATAATGTCCTTTCTGAATCGCTTTGGAAATTTCTTCCATGGAAGCGTGATGGGGCGGGGCGGGCGCGCAGCTGTTAGCAGGAGACCATTATCGCGAGACCCTTAGTGCGAGACCTTGAGTGCGTGCGGGGCAGTGAGAGGTCTGGCCCCGCCAGCGGCGGAACTCGTGGCGGTCCGTGGGGTAGAGTGCGGTGAGAGGCGGATCTCGGCCTTCTCTCTGGGGCCCGTGGGTGAGCTGGGGGGGGGGGGCCCGTGGGTGAGCTGGGGGGGCCCCGGGACAGGCTGAGGGCTGTGTCCTGCAGGGCTCCAGAGCCCTCGCCTCGGCCGCGCGCTGGCCGGGCCCAGGCCTTGAGGCGGCGGCGAACCTCTCCCCTCTCCCCACCTCTGTGACCTACTGACAGTGGCAGTCTCCAGGGGTCCCAGTCAGAGGGACCTCAGCCCCCGTTTGGGAAGCCTTAGGAGCCTGAGGGCCGGCCGGGTCCTGGGCGTCTGGCTACCTCAGTGGTGATGGCTGGGTGGGGTCTGGGGATCTGGCCCTGAGGGTGCCACCAGCTGAGAGCTGCCTCGTCAGCCGGGCTGGGGCACTGGTGGGAGGACCCAGACTGGGTGCTGGACGAACCCTTCTGGGCAGGGTAACCAGCCCGCCAAGGGACCCCCTCCTAGCCTGGGCTTGGACCTCGGAGGGAGAAGGTTGAGCCTTGGGACCTTGCCCTTTCTTGTCAGAACAGAGAATAACATTTGTTTGGTAGAGATGTACAGGAACATCGTTACTTGACCGTGACCTGACTTCAAGAACAAAGGATCTGACACCAAGTAGTGTGCAACAGATAACCGCGCCCCTCCCTCACCTCTCCTATAAAAGGGCTTTGCTGAAGGCTTTCGGGGAGTTTGGGTTTTTTTTTTAAGGCATTAGCCTCCCCTCTCCTTGCATGGCCCTGCAGTAAACCTTCCTCTGCTCCAGACTCCGAGGTTTTGGTATTGTTTGGCCTCACTGTGTTGGGCACACGGACTTGCGTTCCGTAACAGAAGGACAAAGGATCCTGTACTGCAGTGGTTCTCAATGGCCTGCAGGGGGCACTTGGCAATGTTTGGTCCTTACACCTGGGATGGTGGTGCTACTGCCCTCTAGTGGGTAGAGGGTGGAAGTGCTGCTAAACATCCTTCAATGCACCGGACAGCCCTCACAACGGAGGGCCAAATATCAATACTGCTGAGGTTAAGAAACCTCAAATAGTGTGTTAAAATATGCTTTTATTTTTATGCTTATTCCTTATCTGTTTTCCCTTCTTAGGATTTAACAAGGAATAACAATAGTAGTTTAAAATAATAATAACTACTCTAGCTATCCTTTATTGAGTACTTACTATATTTCAGGCTCTTTGTGTATATATATTAAACTCCCTTAGTCTTTTCCCCCTCAGAATTGTCAAACTGACTTTATTTCTCTCCCCAGCTTTACTGTGATATAATTGACATATAACTCAGCTCCCTTAGTCTTTAGTGCAGTATCTCTGTTTACTATTGGCCCCATTTTGATGAAGGAGAAAACGAAGGCATGAAGCAATTTGCTCAAAGCTACACATCGACTAAGTGGCAGACCTGGACTCTGAACTCACCCATGTGTGATTCCAGAGCTTTTACCCTCACCCCAATTAGTAGCCAATATTGATCGCACATATGCCTTCGCTCTGAGGGTTTGTTTAATATAAAACACAAATGAATAAGTACGACATCATTTAGAATGTTATGTAATAGCAGCCTGTCACGTGATTTGCTCCATGGCTACAAATTGAGGCCATGACCTGTGAAAAATTTAAGGATTGCCAAATTTCTGGGACTCAGGGTTTTAGGGAATAGAATTCCCAAGCTGAACTGAATATTAAAAGAGACTGAAGTCCAGTCCTGGCTTTACGAGCCTTCATTTGCTCTTTTACGTTTTCTCATATCCAGACACTCGCATTAAAAAGAGCTCCTTCGTCTTTTCTGGTTCTCTGAGAATATTTCCCCTTACCGCTCCTTGTCAAGTCTCTCTTTCCAAGAACTTAAATCCTACATCAAGCAGTAGTTTCCACTTTCTAGAACATTTGTATTATCTATAGAACATCTCACATGGCTACTCCATCTGTTTCTCAGTTAACTCACCTTCTAGATAGTTCCTGGATCATCTTCTCTCTGTAATCTGTAGTAAAGCAGTTCCTCTGCTTGGGGAAGTGCCCTCTGATGTTCATGAGGCTTACATGTCTTTCAGGCAATCGAGGGCTTCTCTTTGAAGTTGGAGACGCGGCTGAGGGCTTGGACCTGACAGAAGCCACCCCTGGGTACAGATGGCAGATTGTCCCTAATGCCAGCTCTCCGTTTGGATTTTGGTCAAAAGAAGGGCAACCTTTCAGGTATGTTGTCGGAAAAGTGGGGGTCCATATCACAAGTGTCTCTACTGGCCTAGGTGAGGCTAGGAGACAGGTAAGTAAGCAATGAGATTTCCAGGGGAAAGTTTAAAATATCTACTAATTCAACAGCAACAAAGTTTGACCGCTGTTCTCAGCTGGTGTTGGTTATGCTCGTGGACCACAGGCCCTTTATGGGTACACAGTAAATTTTGATCAATAGGTAAAATTTGTATTTTCTACAGCTTAGTTTGAAATCTGTTTTGGGGAGGACTATTCATGAGAACATTGAGCCGGATAGTCTAGGAAGCTTGGTAGAGAGCAGGGCAAAACTTGCCGCAGGAACGTGGTTAAGAGGTGAAACTAATATCTGGATGATACTAAAGAAAGACTCTAGAATTTGCCCTTTGGGCACATGAGGGAGCAGAGGCTGGGCAGCCAACAGTTCTGTGGGAACAATTATCCAGTGCCAAAGGTCAACCAGATGGCTGGTATAATAGCAGGGGAAACTCCAGTGGGCTCTGGAGACATTGTTTTCTATAGTGGTGACTGCAGTGTGATAAAGTTTTTCCTGCTTAGTTTAGTTTTGTCTTTTTAATCCCTTCAAGGATGTGGCCAAAATTTCTCATATTTTAATGTGGGCTTAAAAATATAGAAAGTTAGAGAATTGTGGAGACACAGTGTACTCTAAAGGTGTGGATTCAGGTGACTGAATCCTTTAGGTGTGATGGATCTCTTCTCCTTTTGAAACTCTTCTCAAAGAGGTCGGTCATGACTCCTGAGTGTGAATTCCAGCCAACCTGTGACCTCTTTCAAGGATTTGGCCATTTTATTGAACTTTATTCTTTTTGGCCATGTGACACGGCATGAGGGATCTTAGTTCCCCAGTCAGGGACTGAACCCATGCCCCCCTGCAGTGGGAGCACGGAGACTTAACCACTGGACTGCCAGAGAAGTCCCTTGGCTATTTAAAACTTCAATTCAGTTGTGAAATGGAAGGTTTTGTTCTCTGTTCAGGGAATTTCAGACGTTGAAAAGCCAAGTAGGGAAGGAAATCTGAACAGAGTAGAGTTTCTATTGTCTTGGAAGCCATACTAATTAGATATCTAACCACCAGTATACATGGTTTTAAAGTGGCAATATATATATATATATATTTGTGGCACCTAGTACTGCGTCTTTGTCATAGTTTTTGAGGCTCATCAATAGTGTTCAAAGGAAAACCTTTCACCTATATTCAGTGTGTGCAGGGGTGTCAAGGAGAGTCAGTCCACCTCAAAAGACAAAAGAACATTTGGAGTGTCTGGTATGACCTGTAGGGTATGTCTCTCTAATTGCCATTTTGAGGAGGCACAAACCAGACAGTAACTCTTTCCATTCTTTCTGCCATTCGCTTCTATAAAATTCAAAATTTTTAAATGAAAAAACTGAAATTTTATTGATTGAAAAATTATGATAATGATGGACCTTTACATAGTTACTTTCAAAACTATTATCAGAAAAGATTCTTGGTATTCTTGGTATCTAGACCAAATCAGCACAAACTCTGATTGGTGATCTCTCTTTATTTGTAATAATGAGAATAATATTTAGTATTGATTGAGTTCCTACCGTGCACCGGGCTCTGCACTGGCTGTGTTAGGTGGGTGATCTCAGCTAAGCCTCCAGGCAAACCTACGCTGCGACTACGACTTTCCCAAAGATGACAGGATTGCTCAGGGAGTTGTGCCAGTGCAAAGAGATGGGCTGAGATACTGAGCCAGGCAAGCACCACAGGAAAAGCTGCATCCAGAGGGCTTTGGCCAAATACATGGCACAAGAGTCAGGTGTTTCCTCCTCATTGCCATAAAGACAAACAAGGTCCAAGGGCACCATTTTTTGGGTCAGTGATTCCGGACTTGGTTGCCCTCACTTCTTTGTCTGTGTTCCTCTGCTTTCCAGAGCGCGGCTCAGTGGGTTCTTTGTGGCCCCAGAGACAAATAATTACACTTTCTGGATCCAGGCTGACAACCAGGCTTCCCTGTATTTCAGTCAGTCGGAGGACCCGAGGACCAAGGTATACACCTCCCTCTCATTTTCCTTCTTCTGGTCCCCAGTCCTTAACTCCTGAAAAAAAAAACAAAAACTCACAATGAAAGCTCTCATATTCTACTGACAGTTGTAACATGCCATTAAGCAAGCAGAGATTTTTTTTTTTTTGCAACCAGAGATTTTTAACGTTTTGTTTTTTTGTGTGTGTGTGTTTTATTTTTTATTAAAGTTTTTTTTAAAAAATTGAGATATAATTGGCATGATTTTAATTGTTGAAAAAGAGCTTGGCTGAATGTGTTGGCATGTTTATTGAGGTCTTACTGTAAGCTGGGCATTATGCTACAGCTGTTATACACCTTGTTTCTAACCTTCACAGCATCTTGTGAGCTATGTCCCTTTATCTCTGTTTTCCAGATAAGGGCAATGAGGCTTAGAAGGATTGTATGGCCAATCCAGGGCCACTGGGATAATAAGAGGCATATTAAGAATTCAAACCAAGACTTGTCTGATTCCAAAACTTGCATCTTTACCACTAATTCTGGGTAGGGATGTAGTTAGTTTTATGCAGGAAATTTCTGATCAGCTTTGAAGGATAAGAAGAAGTGTTTTAACAAACAGCCAAAATTAACTAGTGCCATTGACAAAGAAACACCGTATTTCAAATGATGAATATACTTCTGTGAAATTGCTTTGGTAGTTGGCTAGAGAAACATCATAGATTATGATGCAGTCAAGTAACATTTAGGTTTCTCAGAGGACTTCATACAACTTTACCCACAGCATCATGTAAAGCTAGGGTTTCAGGTTGTCTGTTTCAGCTCTGAACATGGACCATCCAGCCTCTTCTGAATACTATGTAATTGAGAAAGAGAGAGAGAAGAACGGCTGGAGAAACATACACAGGCACAGGTCCTAACTTGTTGGAAAAGGCCACCAGCCCCCAAATTCCTGTTAAGTAGCTGTCTAGACACTTGCTGTTTGAAAAAGAGACCCAGAAGCTTCATAGTGCTAGTCCTGATGTGTTGATTGGGGTGCAGGTGAAAGTGGCCTCCATCACAGTGGGCACTGCTGACTGGTTTGACTCCTGGGAGCAGAATGGGAGTGAAGAGACCTGGCAACAGAAGACCCCCAAGCTGGAGCTGCTCGGGGGAGCCAGGTACTACCTGGAAGCAGAGCATCGAGGGAGAGCCCCCAGCCGCGGGGTGAGGATTGGTGTCCAGATCCATAACACCTGGCTGAATCCTGAGGTGGTCAGCACGTACCTCCGGGAGAAGCATCAGATCCAAGCCCGGGCCCAGAGACTTCCGGAAATCCAGGTCTCCGTGTCTTCCCTGTCCCATGGGGTTAGGTTCAGGGGGTGAACTCTGCGAGGAATATAGTCCCGCCTAGTGGAAGGATCGCTGGCTGGGAGCCAGGAGACTTGAGCCGTGATGGTAACTCTGCTGCCAAAGAGATAGGGTATCCATCCAATAGGGTTGAGAGGACTTTAAAAAAAAATGCAAAGTCTTATTGTTGATATGCCCTGATTTATGGATTTAGTTCCAGGAATTTAAGTTCCTGGTAAATCTTCCTTTGGAAACATATTCCCCAGAGAGGAGATAAGGTCATCCTAACACCCACACCCACGTATGCATGCTTGTGAGCGTACACATACGAGATTTCATAGCTTTTTGACCCATTCGGGTCCTGTTTCCCTGTATATTGTGTTTTCTAAGTCTGCTTTGTAAGGGTCAGGGCCTTTGGGTCTCTTGGTTGTGCCCCATATTTTGGTTGAACAAGTTTGGTGTGCTTTCTTTTTTTTAATTGAAATATAGTTGATTTACAATGTTGTGTTTGTTGTACTTTTTGTTGTCCGCTTTTTGGTGTACAAGGTTGACTCAGTATGGACTGTGCCTCTTAAAGCTTACGGTATAATAGTAAAACATGCAGATAAAGAAGCACAGAGCAAAGGAGAAAACAAGTAATATAAGATGTTAGGTCTCACCCCATTACAAAAGTGGGATGTGCCCAGCAGGGAATGCAGTGGAAGCAAAGCAGAGGCTGAATCAGCCTCTGAGAGGGTGTGACACGCATGGGGATGCTTCTCCCTCCCAGGCCACCCCTGGGAGGGAGCTCTGTGAGAAGGGCTGAGAGTGGGCCCTTCAGTGGTGACATTTAGGTGTCACATTCTAAAGAGAAGGAGGGAGGCAGGCATCAATGGGGAGATAGACATGTATATTCTTCCAAGAAAAGTTTTCATTACGTGATGACACTTGTGTTCTCCAGATAGTTCTAGAGGATAGTGAGTTTAAAAATTGAAATTGTAATACAAAGGAAATAACAAACCAGGGAGGTATGTCCTTTGTTTCTAGGTTGTCTCCCTGGTTCAATGAGCACTGTTCTTTAATCCCGTCACTCTTGACTTTTCAGATGCTGATGGTGTCTGGCACAGGGAACTTCTTCCTTACCTGGGACAATGTCTCTAGCCAGCCAATCCCTGCAAATGCCACGGCCCATCAGGTGGGAACCTTCTTCACTTAAGCAGAGGTGGGGGAAGTAAAGGTGGTCTTTCTCCCCATGGTAGGAACTCCTGGTTGTTTTTCTTTCTTTCTTCTTTTGGCCACACTGTGTGGCTTGTGGGATCTTAGTTCCCCCATCAGGGATCGAACCTGGGCCCTCGGCTGTGAGAGTGCCGGGTCCTAACCACTAGACCTCCAGGGAATTCCCTGTTTTTCTTTTTAACAGATTCAAACAGCCCTTGAGGAGTTACTTGCAGTTAAATGCAAACTGGAACCCCTTTCAGCGAACATCCTCCTCCGGCTGGGATTCGAGCAAGGTATGATCTCTGGTTTGACAAATTCCTACCCTCTTTTTCCTCCTTGTCTTCTTCCTTTCTTTCTCTTCTTTTTTTTCTGTCAAAGGGGAACAATCTTCATTTCCTCTCCCAGGTGACTCTGTTAAGAGTCAAATGAAAATATGGAAACTGGATTCGGACCCTGAGTGCTTGGGAGGGAGCTGTTTGGTGTGGGAATCAGAGAAAGAAAAGGCATCCCTCCTGAGCTGTCAGGTGGAGCAGAGTTAGAAACCTGGATGCCGGGGAGCTGGAATAAGGAACTGTGTCTCATGCCGTACAGTGGGAAACAGGCAACAGACATAGCAGGGAAACAGCAAAACAGTGCAAATCTTGCTTAATTCAAATTGCATCTCAAGTAAAGGAATTATATATAAGACAGTAATCTAACAAATTCTAAAAATGTGAGGGTATGTTTTAAAAATACTAAGGTGAACTAAGTTACAGTCAACACTCTTTACCTCCTTGCTTCTCAGTAGTTTTTCTGTGTCATGGTATACATAGAAAAGGGTAATAGATTTTCGATGCTTTAGGGCAGACACGATGGGTTTCTCATGTCTAGAGCCTTCAAGCTGGGGGGTGGGCCGACCACTTCGATCCCTGCCCAGCTCACTCAAGGGCTGAGGGGTCAATGTCATGGTGAACCCATGACCCATTCCCTGCAGACATGTTGGAAAACTCTATATAACATTTACACCCATCTTCCTATTCTGTTCGAAATGCATCCAGGCCTAGAAGGTTCCAGCTCTGATGGGCACCTCACCAGTGGGACAGAGCCCTTCTGTGGGAGGTTCAGCTTCCATCAGCCTCGACACCTTGTCCTGGTACCCCCGGCTGCCCAGAAGGGCAACCGGCTGGATCAGTACACACATGTAAGTAGCAGCCTTCGTGCTTGCAGGCGAGGTGGGTAGGGAGGGATTGGAGTTATTCTCTGGGGTTGAGCCTGGGGAAGCACAAGAGAGTGATTGCTGTGCCTTGTCGGGCTTTCCGGGCTGAGATGCTAGGTTTCAGGGGTGAACAGACACCTCTGGTCCTCCCGTTAGCTAGTTGCTGCATGGAAATGCCTTTCTATTAGCTGAGACCTACAGAAGTTTTTCTACACTGTAGTATTTTCTTTGCTCTCCAGGTATGAGCGCCGATTCTACAGTCAGACTCTGGTTTTGAATTCTGACTCTATACCCTGCATGCCCTCCATGTCTTACTTTAGTTTACTCATCTGTGAAATGGGTGATAATGAGGTTTGGCTTTCAGGATTTAGGTGAAGAGTATATGAGATAATCCAGTAAAGTGCTTGGGCAGTGATTAGGACTCATTTAAGGATAGTTTTTATTATTTATCATAGTTATTGTTATTGATGGATAGACTGACACATTCCTTCAATACCCCTTATATCTTTGTGTCAGTAGCTCTGCTGTCCTTCATAAAAAATTGCAGCTTACTTGCCCTTTGGGAACCAGAGTGAACCTTCTTGGGGTGGCTGAACTCATGGTAGTGGTTTCAGGTCCTTTCCTAGTTGAATGGCAGTGGGAGCCAGGACTAAATGGTTCAGGACAGGGCACTGCCCGACTTCCAGCCTTTCCTCTACAGCACAGGCTCCCAACGCTGGGTGGTGGGGATTTTGCCCCATGGGGAGAATTGGCAGTGCGTGGAGACATTTTTGGTCACCAAAACTGGGGAAGTGTTTGTAGAATCCGGCAGGTAGGTTCTAGGAATGTTGCTAAACGTCCTACAATGCACTGGGCAGTCCCCCTCACAGAAAAGCATTATCTAGTCCCAAATGTCAGTAGCACCGCAGTTGAAAAATCCTGCCATATAATTTGACTTAACTCAGGGTTAGAACCCAAGGATGCTGGTGAATTAGGGTTAAGGAGTGAGGTTCAGAGAGGTACAGTGACTTGCTCAAGGTAGAACAGGTATCTGGGTCACAACAGGGGGTTTCTATTGATAATTGAGATGCTCTAAAATCCTCATGGCCACGCACAATGTTAGGCATTGAATAACTCTCTGTTGGATGAATAACAATTTGCTCTAAACTATTTGTCTCTCCAGCTAGACCGGTAAGCTCCAGGAGGGCAGGAGCGGGCTGGCTGTCTCTCTGAGCACAAGGCAGGTTCTAGGGAGTGGATTGTCCTTGATAAACATTGCTTGAATTGCTGCTTCTTAGTGACAGAGCTGAAGGACTTCTTGTTTGGTGTCTCTAGCTGTGCCTTGCATACAAAGGCCACATGAATACGATCCTGACAGTGACAGTGTCCTTCACAATTGGCTTTCAAAACACCGTTAAGAAGAACGTCACCTGTGACTGGAGTCTCGCGGGGGCCAGCCCTAACAGGTAGCTCATCTGCGGGCAGGTGTGGTGGGAATTCTGCCAGCTGGGATGATTAGCTTTCCTGGGGACAGTGGCCTATGGGAGGTACTAACTGTCTCTGATATTGGGGACTTGGATAGTAACTTCAGCTCTGAACACATTTTATTTGGCAAAGAAATTTGATTTAAGAGCAGTTAGTTGTTACGAATCTAATACTCCCCAGAAGGAGTCTGACATTTCTCATAGGGATAGAATCATAGACCACCATATTTGGAAGAGATTTTAGGGCACATTCCTTGACGTTACAGATGAGAAAAATTGGGGCCTGGAGAATTTGTGATTCACCAAAATTCATTCAGCGAGTGAACAAAGATGCTGGAATATAATTCAGCATCCTGATCTCTTGATTCAGCTCTCTTTCCACATCTCTTAAGGGTTTTGTAAGTGTTTTTAAACTTAAATGAGTCTGGAAATGTCCAGAGTATTAATCTTCCCTGATAGTAGGGCCCAACAGGTGATCTGCTTAAGACACATAATCATATTGTAATTTGAAAGTACTGCTGACATTGTTATGAATGGATGGTGGACTTAAACGTGATTCACTCGTGTTGCATCCCAGCCAAGCTGAGCCCATCTTGGATGGATGCTTGTACCGTGGCAGCCATGATGGATTGGGTCTCCTGGCTGCATGGTCCTCAGGCCCAGGCTAGAGAACTGGGGCTCTCAGGAGAGAGAACTGCGGTGCTCACAGGAGGCCTGTTTCTGCTCTGCGCTTGTTTTCAGCTGGCAGTTCGCCTGCACCGACCTCTGGAAGACGTGTGTGCATCGCTCCGTGCAGCTCCAGCCACCTCCCGCAAACTCCCCAGTGCTGGTTCATCAGATTGACCTCCTCCCTTTGTCTCCGGAGATGGACGTGTTCTATGTGGATGAGATTATTATTGCAGACACAAACCTAACAGGTGATTATCAAATCCACTCTCCTCCACGGACCTGTCCATCAAATGCTGTCTTTGAACTTTTCTGGAGGGGCTGCTTTTCTGTTAATGGTGAGAGAACATATGATTCTCCATCTTTCTTGCCTCGATCCTGGAGAGAAGATGGAGTTGGAATTCTGTGTCCTTGGCCCCCATGTCTCTCTAACTAGTCCCTTTTTCCCCCCCTATTTATTCCAATGCTTGCTCTTGCTTTGGGTGTCTGTGATCTTACCCCAGTTTTACCACTTTCTTGCTGAGGGGCCTTGGTTTTCTCATCCATAAAATGGGCTTAATGAGGGCCCTACCCCATTGGATTTCTATGACGAATAACTGAAGTATAGTGTAAAGCGCTCATCATGGGTCCTGACTAGCAAGTGCTCAATAAGTGTAATCAATTATTAGTACTATTATCATTACTGTTGTTAGGCCAGCAGGATTTCTCCATCTCTCCATCTGTTAATATCTGTCATACAAAGTGCTATAAGGAACACAGCAATATCTGGCCCTGTAAATGGGCCACAAGTCCGATTTACAATCCTTAGGACAGACTTGGTGGGAGTTGGAGGGTCACCGCATCCGCATGAGAACAGCCTCGTCTTTCCTTCTCCCTATCTGGTTCCTCTCACACATCACTCAGAGCTCAGGCCTGGCCCCTCTCTGCACAAAGTCCCTTGACCTCTCTTGGGTGCAGTGCTCTCACCTGGCTTTGCTTGTCTTAAGGGCAAGGTGCTCATCAGGGGTTCTCCTGAGGCCACGTGTGACGCACACCCTGGGGACAGAAGCCCAGACAGATGGTGTGGTTTGCTCGCAGGGCCTCCAGGCTTCCAACTTTGTTCCCTCTCTCTTTTCTGTCAAATCCCTTGTGACTCTGGGGCTCGGCTTTCCTGCTTCTCATAGCTTCTCTGTTTTTCTCTCTCCAAGGAGAAAAGTATGGAACAGGCATTTGCATTCTGATTTTCAAGTGTGCAGCTTTTTAATCTTTTGCCTGGAAGTTGTAGAGCTGGGGGCAGGGGAGCATGGAGGTGGGGGGTGGGGTAGGAGAACTCTCTTTCAGCCCTGAAAATACATCATCTTTGATACTCTTCATTATTCCATCTCTTATCTGTTTCAGTGATGTTGAGTGTTTTGGGGGTATCTGGGTCAGAGTGCGTCATTGCTTATTTCAAACTCTGTGTTCTGACACACAGAAAATAATATTCAAATGGTGTGCTGGGGTAACCATCTGAGTTTCTTGGTGCGCAAGACAACTGGCTGGGGCCTTTGGTGACCCCAAGTGCTACCCAGATTCCCAGAGCACTGAGGGGATCATTACTGCGTGCACTCGAACCCACTGACTGGACTGGGAAACTCAGGACTGGATAATAGGTGTCATTTCCCTTTATCCTCCCCAAACCCTCAAGGCCCAGGATCCAGAATCCTTTCTCACTGCCATCACCGCTTTGCCACCAAATGCTCCAGTATCTGGAGCCATGTAAGGGTGAGGTGGGAGGGGAGCAGGGAGGCAGAGACAAGAAAGATGGGAGATGGCTTGGGTAAAACCATCTGATTCCCACTGTCCAGTCATCCTGATGGCCACAAGTTTCCTGTGAGTATTATTTAATGGTAACATAAACTCTACACAATAGGGCTCCATATTCATAGTTAATTGTCTGACATTTATCTGATCAGCTTAACACTTGGTTATATTCTCCCACCGAATGTCCTCTATGAAAGTTCTTTTCATCTAGTGGTAGCTACCAAATATTTCTCATTTAATTCTCAGAACCCCATGAGATGGTCCTGTGATCCCCACTCTATAGATGAGGAAACCAAAGCTGACAGGATACTAAGTGTCTTGCCTCAAATCAGCTGGGATGTGGGGGATATTGGAACCCAGAGATGGTTGACACCAGAGCCAAACCTTCAATGACTCCATACTCAGCTGAGCAAATAAACTTTTATTGAGCCCTTACTCTGTGCCTGGCGTTGTGCTCAGCATTGGGCCTGCAAAGACTGCCTCGACTGTACAGACTTGGAAAAGAAGCTGCCTTTACGTGGTGCCTGGTAGGAGGAAAAGAGGATATTAAACTATATTTGCTGGTCATTTAAACCTGCCATCTCACTAAACTCTCCCTGCCATGCAGACTGATACCTGTCGTGAGTCCCACTTTATCAGTGAGAAAACAGAGTCGTACAGAGGTTATAGTGATTAGCCAAATAGTAACCCAATAGAAGTGGAAAATAAGGATTTGAACACTGGTCCATCTTAAAGCTTGCACTCTCTCTGCACACATGTTGACGCCATGGCTGCGGATAAAGCTCAGGTACCTCTAGTATGTGCTTTGTGTGTTCAGTGTTCCCAAGGGGGTCAGCTTGTGTTCCTGGAGCTGCCAGGCTTTGGGAAGAAAAGGAGGAAAGGGGGCAGTCCACACTGCCATAGATGAGCTGTGTGTATGTGTGGCGGTGTCGTGGTGGGAACCTCCAGTGATACAGGCAGTGATGCTTGGCTGAGTTGGGGCTTATTGAACTTTGCTGTGGAATTAGTCATCGTCTCCTTATACCATGACCTTGCATTTTCCTTTCGCAACTAAATTCCTACTTCCTCTTCCTTTTCTTTTCCTGGCAGCAGGTAGGTAGGAATCTCTGCTTTAAGTGTATGCTGGGATGTGAGTAACTCAGCCTCTCCAACGGGGACCTTCCACACAGCAGGTCTTCCATCTGGATTTACTTGATAATGATTGGATCATTGGTCTCTAGTTTCTCAGGCTGACTCTGGAACAGCTCGCCCTGGCGGGAATCTGCTGGAATTGCTCTCTGTGGTGGGATCCCCTCCTGTCTACAGTGTGACCTCCTGGTTGGCAGGGTGTGGCTTGGAGCTCCCGCTCATCACTGCAAGGTAGGGAACCATCTTTGCTCACCTATCCTTAAAATTGTTAACTGCCCTTAGAAGACGCAGAGGTGAGACTTTTTATCAGGAAAAGCTACCTGCCGTGTTGCTCAAAGCAATAGTTCTCAGTCTTAAGAATGCCGTATCAGACTTACCTGGAGGTTGTGTTAAAACACAAATTGCTGGCCCCTAACCACACCATCATAGTTCAGTACGTTTGAGGCAGGACCTGATAGTTTGCATTTCTAATGAGTTCCCAGGCAATGCTGATTCTGTTGATCTGGGGACTACATTTTGAGAACTAGTTCCTAGTGAATTTGTTTACAGGTAGTTGTATTTTTATGCTTTTCACAGGTTCACATTACCACTGTTTGAGAGGAAGACCTTGTTCCTCTCCTTCCATTCCCCATATATTAATCTTACCGGAATCATTTGAGGCCAAAGGAAATAGTCAAAGGAACAAAACCAGCCAGTTCTAAGAGCTCACCACCAGATGGCACTAGAGCGCCATAAGCATTGGTTCTTCAATAATCAAACGTCTCTGGCCACAGTTTACAAAGCAGTAACTAAGAATCAAGTCTCCTCCAAGCTCTTGAAACACATGTATGCTGTAATTTGTTCTTTTAGATTTTCACTAAAATCCAAGTAGGATGGGAAGAATTGAGATGCCCTGCTTTAAAATTTCTTTTTTCCTCCCATCTCTTTCTAACATGTTTCGAAATGAGTTCTCCTACTTATACTATGCTTTGGACAGTGTGTGAAAAGTAGGCAAAGGAACCTTGAATCTGTGCTCCATTTTCCTTGACTTAGTGTTTCATGGGCCTCTGGGCAGGACAGACACGGAAATCATCAATAGAATGAAGGAGGGAAAGAGCTTCAATTGTGGAGAGGGAGCTGTCAGATTACCCAGCCCGTGGTCCTGTGCTCCAAACCTACTGAATTATGTAGTTATTAACTCTGAAATGATGGAGTGTAATTTAGGTCCACACTTAGAGGGGTCCTCACAACCTCCTTTTTTTTTTGGCCGTGTGGCATTCGGGATCTTAGTTCCCTGACCAGGGATCAAACCCGTGCCCCCTACTGTGGAAGCGCAGAGTCCTAACCACTGGACCACCAGGGAATTCCCACAGCCTCCCTTTCTGAGTTTTCCTCAAGTCCCTTAGTTCCTTCTGGAAGCCTCCAGCCTGAGCAAGTCAGGACAACCTTCAGAGTGGCCCCCAAAACAGATAGTATCTTCTGTATGGTTTAAGTATGCACATCAATATGTAGCACTTAGGTAATATTATTGATTGAAATCATACACGTTTGTTGTTGAAAATTAGGAAAATACAGAAAAACACTTAGAAAAAGTTACAAAGCACTCAGAATCCCTCTGCTCAGAGATAACTTCTGTTAATGCATTGGATCCATATTCTAACAGCCTTTTCCCCAAGCAGTTTTTATATGCATATATACATGTGTATGTTTACTTTTTAAATCTCAGATTGGGACCACACATAAGACACTATATTTGTAACATGCCCTTTTCACCTCCTGGTATAAATGGAATATTTCCCCATTTCATTAAGCCTGCTTCTAGATATGGTTTTTAATGGCTGAATAGTATTCCATCTCATGGAGTGTCATGATTTATTTGACTTATTTATTGTATTAAAAGCAGGATTAGTCAGGCAGTGTGTTTGCATACAGGTGCTGGATAAGGACTCCACTAGATGGAGTGACCTGTTTTTCCTGGGGATACTGAGTGCAGAGGATCTGTGGACTAGGGCCCAAGTTTTCATCTGACTGTGCAAATGCGGTTAGAGAACACTGGGTTCTCCTTCCACTCTGCATCAGGACCAGAGCTGTGAGGACCAGAGTCATCACTCTTTGCTCTGCATCCCTGTGCCTCCAGGATCAATAGAGGGGAACTGTGGAATGCCCTAAAGAACCCTCATATTTACCTTACATTTCCTCTGCTGTGATGGGAGAGGGGTGCCCAGTATTTGGGAGCTTGAGCTCATGGTCTGGAAACATGGGAGACCGCTGGTCTTTGAGATGGAGCTATGTTCTGTCTGGAGCAGCTGCTGGAGGGTCCCCATGGGTAATGCTTTGCTTCTGATATGTCACAGCTCTGTGCCCACTGGAGGAGCAGAAGAAGGATCTGGGTTGGTCCAGGTGACAACACAGAGACTACAGAGGACAAGTCCACCCTTAGGAGGACACTTTCGCATCCAGCTTTCTCACACAGTGATTCCTGGTAAAGGGGCCATTGGGAGTGCAGTGTTTCTCATTTGACAACATCCTGCCAGGCAGGGTGACAGTCTTAAAGTTATTTTGTTTTCCAGTGTCTGAGAATGACCTTCTTAAAGTTAAAGATCTGGACAATAACAACAGCACATCATTGTTAATATGATCCCAATCTTTCAGTTTTGTAGATGTGGAAACTGAGTGGATTAGCTTCCTGGGGCTGTCATAGCAAATTATACAACCTTGGTGGCTTAAAACGACAGAAATTTATTCTCTTCCAGTTCTGGAGGTCAGAGTCCACAGTCAAGTTGTTGTCAGGGCCACTCTCCCTCCTCAAGCTCTAGGGGAGGATCTGTTCCCTGCCTCTTGCAGCATCTGGTGGCTGCCAGCATCCCTTGGCTGCGGGCGTATCACTCCAACCCCTGCCTCCCTGGTCACACTGTCTCTTCCTCGTCACACTGTCTCTTCCTCGTCTGTGTATGAGTGCGTTTAGGGCCCATCTGGATAATCCAGGATGAACTCCTCTTCTCAAGATCCTTAACCACATCTTTTGCTTTATAAAGTAATGTTCATAGTTTCCTGGGATCAGGGCAGTGACATATCTTTTTGAGGGCCACCATTCAGCCCACTATACTCAGGCTTGCCCAAAGCCCATAAAAATATTTGATGGCAGGGTCCAGGTATGAACTTGAGTCTTTGCTTCTCAGTTCGGTCCTCTTCTCTCTGGAGTTTCCTAGGCCAAAATCCATGGTAGCCACGGCCCTTCCAAATTAAACTCCACAGTGACACCACATGATATTGCGGATTTTAGGAATCATAACACATGTAGAAAGAGCTTTCAGCTGCGATGAGGGTAGAACAGTTTCTAAATCTTCAAGTACATACACATCTCACAAAGGACAGGATTAGACATTATAATATGTTATTTATTTGGTAAAAACATAGGGGAATCAGAAAGGAGGCTCAGGAGAACTCAAGAATGGCTGTATAAAAATTGGCACGTGGGCTTCCCTGGTGGCGCAGTGGTTGAGAGTCCGCCTGCCAATGCAGGGGACATGGGTTCGTGCCCCGGTCCGGGAAGATCCCTCATGCCGCAGAGCGGCTGGGCCCATGAGCCATGGCCGCTGAGCCTGTGCATCTGGAGCCTGTGCTCCGCGATGGGAGAGGCCACAGCAGTGAGAGGCCCGCGTACCGCAAAAAAAAAAAAAAAAAAAAATTGGCAAATGGTCCAGGAGTCTTCTGCCCTCAAGCAGAAAGATGCTGGACTTGCAAAGAATCTTCTTGGCTGGAGGAATGGAGTGGAGTTTTTTCTCTAGTAGGGCAAATTAGGAAAAGTTGATGGCCCCTGGGCTATTGGAGTCTGATAAGTGGGTGAATAAGTTCATCAGAGCCCTGCCTCTATGAAGCCCACTACTGTGCTGTTTCCCTTCTCACTAAAGAGAAAGCTGCAGCCTGTCTGTAGAGAGACTTGTCCTGCTGTCATATCCTGTTGCTGATATTCCTTACATCACTGCCTGTAGAACAACTGGGGGGAAAGCCAGCCTTCACCTGGCCATTTGAAATGGCCCTCAAATGACATATAAAATCTTTTCAAAAAAGATGAGAATTTTGTTTGCATTTTGGAAATACAGTGGTATTTCACCAACACTCCAGGGCAGTGTGGGATTCAAAAGAAAGCTCTTGAGTAGGTAGAAGGCAACCTGGGTTTTAATCTAAACCCCTCTCACTTGGTTGACAAGCTTCTGAATCATACTGGGTTTCATTTTCTTCATCTCCCAAGGAGGTATTAGGGTATTTAGATGACCCGCCTCACAGAGATGTTGGGAGTACCTAAGGAAATGGAAACTTTTGGTAAAGCATGAAACAGCGTTCAAACACAGCAAGGCTTAAGCCCAAATTGCTGTTATTTCTCTACGGGGATGTGAGATGGGGAAGCAGGTGGTTGGGCTTAAAGGAAATTGTAATGGAGAAACCGAAGTTCAATGCCAACATTCCTCAGCTTGGTTGGCTAAGTTTTTATGGGTGTCAGCTGCCTTGTGCCTTCCCTACTCCTTGTGAAAGGTGGCCGGCCAACTTTTCCCTGTTCACAGGGCCAGCTAAATTTTTCCGGGGAAAACCCAATATTTAATTAGACTTTCAGGGATTACCAGGGTGTCTGGAATTTACATTTTGAGTTGACAGTTGAGATAGGTTTGTCTGATGCGATTGTGTTCTCTGCTTGAGAGATGTGATGCTGATTAAAGGGACCATGATATAAAAAGTGAGCACCTACTTATATTTGCCCTAAAAATGGCTTAACTGGACTGAGGATTTTCTTGAACTTGATGGTCTCTGCGTGTGTAGTAGGCATTCTGATGTGTATTCTCTGCTGTCTTGATGATGAGATGCTGCAAGGTGGACTAATTAGTGTCCTGTACGTTTTATATCATGACCTTCTCCCACAGCTGTCCCTGTGCACATCTCAGCTAGTCATCTCCAAAAGCTCTTACAAACCAACGCTGATGACTTCACATCTAGGTACCTTAATGTCAGTGACTTCACTGTGACGGAGGATCTAAAGTCTTGCTATGAACATGTGTGGACTCTCTCCTGGTCCAACCAGGTTGGGGACTTGCCCAGCTTTATAAGGGTATGTATGGTATCCCTTTTGGTTTTGTGGATTTAGTGCTCTGGAGCAATTTTGTGAATAAAAATCAGAATTATATGAATGAAAACTGTCATGATTTGTGAATTTTGTTGGAATATTCAAGTAAAGGGGTTCAATGATCTTTCTGAAAGTTTTCAAGACGTATTTTATATCTCATATTCCTGATAAAGCAGTTTAAACCCAATATCACCTTTTCTAACTTGATGTAGGTAGAGAAGTTGTTGGTCAGTGTCCAGCATACAATAATTCCACATCTGTTATTGCATAATTTAAGCAGATGTGATTGACTTAGATTATCATGGAGGCAGATGGCACAGCAGAAGAAAGTTTAGGAAAGGATTTGCTGTCTTTGGATAATGACAAAACCAGATGCTCTTGCATATTTAGGGTTTTAAAAAATAATCTAACGATCATCTAGCATTTGGTTTTATGAAGTGAAACCCGAGATGAAATTTTATTCTGTTATTTGGTATTGCGGGTCATCTGGTTTTCAAACAAAATCCTTGGGTGGAGATGGAGGAAGGATAGGAGTCATCTCATGGCACTTGTTTCCTGACATTTTATTTTAATATTTTGGATTGAAAACTTGTAAAATAGAAAAGCACATGGAAACAAAATATCTCAAGACTTAGAAGATCAGTATAGTGTGCATTTTTTTTGGTTACTCTACTTGCATATAAATATTCTTCTAGTCTACTGGGGCTTTCATTAGCCATTACTTACTATTAGGTTACTAGATTTCAAGCCCCTGTCTCTCCATTTTCACTTTGTAGCTATCTGATTATCTTAAACAGAATGTGAAAACACCCTTTGTTATTTGTTTTAAGCAAGATTAGACTTGATTCCATGGCAGAATTCACCAGAACTGTAACCATCTTAGGTATCTGATGAAAACCTAACGGGAGTTAACCCTGCTGTAACCACTCGTGTGGTATATGATGGTGGAGTCTTCCTTGGACCCATATTTGGAGACATGTTGGTCACTGCCAACCAGTACACTCAGGTGAGAGCGGATGGGCCACCCAAAGTGAAATACTAGTTTCAGGTCTACTGCAGCCCCTCCTGATTTGTAATGTGGACCAATCCTAAAGGTCAGCTTTCTAATTCGCAAAACAGAGAGAGCTGTGGCTGTGCTTTTCTACCTCCACAGGGTAGGAAGAGTACGCTGAAAATATAAGGGCTTTGTAAATACAACATCCTGTTATTATAATTATTGATGCTACTATGGTACCAAAAATAGAGAACCTCTCTAGCTACATATGATTTATACCTCCACACAGTGGCCTTGGAAAGTAAATGAGCTAAGTCAACCCCTTTTCTCTTTAAAAATGTCCTTTGCTATTTCCCATCTGCCCATACTCTTGTTATAAGTCATCTGCTTTTAATTAGAGACAATTTTGAAATGCAAAACTATAAAGAATAATATAACCAACACCTGGGTACCCAAACGAGGATTAACAATTGCCAACATTTGATGTATTTATTTTATTTTATTTTTGGTCTTTATGAATAACGTGAAACACTACAGATGAAGAGTTTCTTATCACCTGTGCCTTCATGCCATCCCAGTTCCCCTTCCCTTGTAAGCAAACACTATCATAAATATAGTGTGTGTGCTGTTAATCCTTATTTTATATGTAGAGAATCAGAGTTCAATCTTTTTCGCCTTTCTTATCTCCAAGTATTGTAGAGTTCTATTAGATTAATCTTAGTCCCAGTGAGAGGAAAAGACATATAATTTATTCTTGGGGACCTCCCATTTTAGGGTAAAAAAGACCCCAAGCCAAATGTCCAAATACACTCTGATCTTCAGTTACACATCCATGTAGCAATGGTAGAACAGAGGTGCCTACTTCACTGGCATTTACCAGCAAAGACAGGGCTTTTCACAGGAAGTAGGTACTCAGTTGAAAATATAAAGTGATAAAAAGTTCTCACTCAGTTTGAATTTACTTCTGTGTGACAGAGAGGGAATTTACTCCATATTGAACATATTTAATTGCAAAAATGTTAGGTTTCCGCTTATTTACCATCGTTTTAAAAAAGCCTAACATGTTTGGAGTCATGCTTTACAATTTAGGGTCTATTACTGGAAAATAGAAGGAAAAAAAAGAGAATAAGTGAATCATTAACACATTTTAATTTGGGCAAACTTCACAAGTACTTTATTAATACGCTGGAGCATATGAAACATGTACGTTTGCTTTTAATGCTTTTGTCTTTTCCAGGTGGTTGTGCGAGTGAACGACATACCAGCTCATTGTTCAGGTTCCTGTTCCTTCCAATACCTTGAAGGATCAACTCCCCGGGTCCACTCTGTGTGGTATGCCCTTGGTATGATGTGCACTTGGCATTGAGATGGGCATGAACTTTATTTTTTTATTGAAGTATAATTGATTTACAATGTCATGTTAGTTTCAGTACAGTGATTCGGTTATATATATGTATACATATACAGATACATATATATATGGAGATATATATATATATATATATATATATATGCTTTTTAAGATTCTTTTCCCTTATAGGTTATTACAAATATTGAGTATAGCTCCCTGTGCTATACGTTAGGTCCTTATCTGTTTTATATATAGTAGTGTGTATATGTTAATCCCAACCTCCTAATTTATCCCTCCCCCACCTCTTTCCCCTCTGATAACCATAAGTTTGTCTTCTATGTCTGTGGGTCTATTTCTGTGCATGAACTTTAGACTGAGAGTGACTTGTTGGAGGCTGTGTACCTGGTGATGTGGGTAGGTGTGTCCGTTCATGGGGTGGATGTTGAGTGATGCAGCAGAAGGTGAATTTTTTAGCCAATCTAAATGAAATGGTTATGATTTGAAATGGTGGATTTTTTTTTTTTTTCTTGGCTGCATCGTGTGGCATGTGGGATCTTAGTTCCCTGACCAGGGTTCGAACCCGCGCCTCCTGCAGTGGAAGTGCAGAGTCTTAACCACTGGACTGCCAGGGAAGTCCCGAAATGGTGGATTTTTGATGACTTAAAATGTTGTATTCTCTTTGTCCCTTGTTTTGAAATATTCTTTATTTTTATTTTTTTCCCCATTTTTTGTTGACTAGTGATTTCTCATCACTAGATTGAGAAAATTTAAGATGAGGGCTCTATGCTATTCAAATCAATATAGATTCCAATGCATGAGTCAGCATTTAATTCCTTGAATTTTGGGAGAGGAAGGTGAGAGGGAATGAATATTTGATAGAGTTCTTGTAAATGGAGTGATATCACTGAGAAATGATTTCTTTCTTTTAATTTCTTTCTTCTTTTAAGATGACATTGACCTACTGGTCTATATTACTGGAAATAGTTTCTCTGGTGACTCCGAGGCCTTGCAGGTTACAGTGAACAAAACAAGTTGCAAAGTTATTTTCTCAAACCAAACGAATGTGGTGTGTCAGACAGGCCTGCTGCCCGTTGGAGTGCATCAGATTTCAATGTTGGTGAGACCCTCTGGTCTTGCCGTCAATGCCAGTGGAGGAGGCCTCTTCCTAAACGTGGAGCCCAGACTGGATGCTGTGGAGCCTTCCAGAGCTGCAGACATTGGTAATCCGGGGACACCTGCATTGCATCTGACCCTCTGAAGCTAGCATTCTTGCCCATCTGCAGGAATCTAGTCCTGCCATGTAATAAATTCTATAGCCACTGTGATTCACAGCTTTCTGTTTTCTGCCATCAGCATTTCTTCCAGTGAGTAATAGACATTTGAGCCCTTAAATGAACTCACTTGCCACCTAAAGGACCATAGTTTGGCTGATGGTGTCAGGCATTACTGGGTCAATCATTGAGTCATTGAGACAATCTGATCAAATGGAAATGACACCAGGAGGGGGAGTTAGGACATGTGCCTGGGTTTTCAGCCTGCCAAACTCAGAAGTGTGACCTTAGAAGTTTCAGATACTTCTGTGGGACTTAGTTTCCTAACAGTGATGAGGATGGGCACAGGATCGTTTACTGAGTACCTGTTCTAGGTAGTCGCACACCCTAAATGCTTACAGCCGCTGGAAAGGTGGAATTATTATCCACATTTTTTCAGATGAGATAAAAGTATTTCTAAGAGAAGAGTGACTTGCCCAAGGCTTCCCGATGGAAAGAGGTGGAGCTAGGATGCAAACCAGGATTGTGGGATGCCAAGGCTCCTGCTGCTTCTACCTCACCATGCTGTCTTACCCATGCAATGGGCTGAACAATGCTTAGACCTCTTAGTTTTGAGTGAGATTGAAATGAGCCAACAGGTGGGAAAGTCCCTTGAAAATTAAAAACATTTGCAAATGTGAAGTACAGGCCTGGCCCACTAGGAACTTAATGGGTGTTTCACAAATGTTTGTAAAATGACGTACACTTGGATACTTGGCTAGCAGTCAAAGCCAACTACCATTTGAGTAGTGGGGTATGGAGAGGTCAGCAGGGCTTGCCAGCATCAGCCCCGTGCATTGGGTCTTAGTGCCATGGCAACCAAGGCTCTCCCCAGGCTTTCTGAGGGACACAACCTGTTTAAAACAACCCAGGCAGACTGCAAGAATCTCAGGAACACTCATGCTTTATATGTTAATATATGATTTTTAGAGCATAAAAATTTTTCCTTAATGCCTTGGATTTTTGTCATTGTTTATTCTGTTGGCCAAAGATTCGTGGCTTAGAGCACTTATTAAAGTAGTGTTTCCTGGCTACAAATTCATTGTTCAAAGGAACAGTTGATTTCTGAATTTACTTGGCCTTATAGAGTAAATCAAGAGGACTGCTTTTTTCTTCTCGCACAGAAAACCGAACAAGCTTGCCCTTATTTCTCAGTGATGTAAGGAGGGAGCCAGATGGTCTGTGGTGCTCAGAGTGAAAGATCACACTCTATATTAACCCAATAATTATTAGTTTGAGTCTTCCCACCAGATGTATAAGTGGCTTTGATCTTCCTATAAAGTTATCTTTGCAGTTCAGGCCACACCATCCTTCCCCACTGGACTCCCCCACTGGACAGCAGGTACCTCCAGGGCAGACAGGTGACTCAGTCAGCTTTGTCCTCTACACAGAGTGACTCACACAGGCAGACTGGCCAACTCTCCCAGTTTCCTGGGACTGAGGGGTTTCCCAGGATGCAAGACTTTCAGTGTTAAAATTGGGACATGGAACTCTAAGTGCTAAAACTTGGAAAGTCCCAGGCAAACTGAGTTGAGTTGGTTACCCTGTCAGGCTATGCTGTACCAACAATACATGGTGAAGAGTTTGTCTAGGAGGACTGTACACCACCCCTCTGTATTTTAGTGAAAGATGGAAAACTCAGAGAAGGGATAATGTTGGGTGGGTCCAAATTAATCTCAGGTATGACCGAGGGGAAACGGAAGGAGAGAGAGATTCTAGCTGCTACTTTCTTTATTACTGGATTTAAACTTTCCCTCTGAACCCTTCCTCCACCCTGCCACCTACCTAGTACCAACCAGTATCAGTCCATCCATCCATCCATCCATC